>NW_006800625.1:119577-133514 GCF_000485575.1 Poecilia formosa | reverse complement strand
AAACCTGAGATAATCCTGAGTTAATCCTGAGATAATCCTGAGTTAAACCTGAGTTAAACCTGAGATAAACATGAGTTAATCCTGAGATAATCCTGAGTTAAACCTGAGATAATCCTGAGTTAATCCTGAGATAATCCTGAGTTAAACCTGAGTTAATCCTGAGTTAATCCTGAGTTAAACCAGATTCGCTGCTGGTACTGCAGTTGTGATTGGTCGGTCCTTTTGGAATGGGCCAATGGATGGAGTGAAGCTACAACTTCACCTGCTGTGTGACATCACTTCCTGTCTCCTGGACTCACCTGAACGACAGAGATGCAGGTCAAGGTCAGGGTCAGGTCAGGGTCCTGACCTAGCTTGCTTCCACTCAGACATGTCCTGTCCTCATTGGTTGCTGGAATTTCACATGATTAGGCCTGAACAGTCATCCTCCTCTCTGATTGGCTGCGCCACCAGCTTCCTGGCTGAATATTTGCCAATCAGATGCTTGCAGTCGCACCAGTGCAATCTTTTTTTTCCAGTGACCTTCGACCTACTCCTCCTACTGTCTGTCTTAAAAATTTTTATCTTATTTTCGCAGCATTTTTTTAAAATGTAATGTATATGTGTGACCTGTAGAGGGCAGCAGAGTGAACAAAGGAGGCAGGTCAACTTTAAAGTTTTCATGAATGTTTTAAAAAAAAATTATTTGTAGTTTTTATACAATTTTAAAACTTATGATTTATGTTCTACACACTGATCTCATTTTTGACAAAATGTAATTTTTCTTTGTGTAGTTATTTTTATATATATATAATTTTCTTATTTAGTTATTTTTGACATTTTGTTGGATTCAGTTTTACATTAAACTGATTTCTGACGTCATGTTCAATGTTTTCTTTTTTTAACATCTATTTGAAGGTTGTGTTCATATTTTATATTATTTAGTTACTAAATGTTTTTTTATTTTAACTCTAACACATTTACTACATGAAACCGGTAGTGAGCTCATACATTTTTTTTATTTGTACATTTTAATGTTATTTTTTAATTGCTGAACGCGGAAGCGTCGCCATGATATTTTTTCCACCTCTGTAATGTTTGTAACTTGACTGCTCTTATTTTGAAGGGCCGTCTTCCGGTCGTCTCGACCATTTAATCCTTCCTCTCGGAGCTCCGTGTCCCGGCGGCGGCTTCCTGTTATTGTCACGGCCCGCTCCGGTGGATTTCACTGATTAACGGCTGGATCTTGGTGAGTAACCGAATCCCGGCCCGGTTCTGGTACTTCTGCGATAAGCTCCGGGTTTTTATTCTGACAGTTCCCGCCGGGAAGGAGAGCAGCTGGTCCTGCT
Organism: Poecilia formosa; assembly: GCF_000485575.1. Classification (NCBI taxonomy): domain Eukaryota; kingdom Metazoa; phylum Chordata; class Actinopteri; order Cyprinodontiformes; family Poeciliidae; genus Poecilia; species Poecilia formosa. The sequence goes on along the minus strand of NW_006800625.1, from coordinate 132,186 downwards.
TCCTGACAGCCGCCCGGCCCCGGAACTTCTCTGAGAAAAACGCCGGTTTTACTCCTGCGAGCCGGGCGGTCCACAGCAGCGTTTTTAGCTGCGGGTCGGGATGTTTCCAGAACCACGACGGTGTGGGGTTCGGTTCGGCTTCCGGACGGCAGACATAAAATGTTGCAGCGAGAACCAAATTAAGCTTTAATGAGAGAAGTCAGGCGGCTGGCGCCCTCTGTCGGCCACCCGGGGAACAACAGGAAGTCAGGAACCTCTGGGAGGAGTTTAATAAAAAATACTGAGTGAAATAAACTGATCCGAGGCCAGATCTATTTATCTAGATTTGATCTCAGACCAGATCTGTTTATCTAGATTTGATCTGGAACCTTGCCTTTATACTGAGGAAGAAAACTTGGTTTAATTTATTCGTCCAAACAGAGTCCAGGTCAGTACTAGTTATCTGTCAACCCATTCAGGGCCAAATCATTATCCTAACTGGTTAAACTGGAAGCCCAGCAGGTCCTTACAGGATTCACTCCTCCTGGCCAGCAGGGGGTGACAATCCCTTTCATGGAATCATTAACTTTACAACAATTCCTCATACAGTGCATGCATGTAGCAACAGTGGAGAGTAAAAATTCCCCTTTAACAGGAAGAAACCTCCAGCAGAACCAGAACCGGGCTCATGTGACCCAACTGACTAGATGCTGGTTCTAGATCAGGGCCCAGGATAGTCGGTGTTTTTCCATGGCGACACTTGAAAAAGAATGAAACAAAAAAATCAGAGCAATATTTCATCATTTGATATATGAAGTGAGCCAAAGAGCCACTTGTGTCTCCAGAGATCCAGGCTGCAGATCCCTGCAGATGGAAAGTCTGATCCTATACAGCAGCTAAAAGTGCAGCACTATAATTTTTAATTCATTGTTAAAGTAAAATTGTGAAGGTTAAAAAAAGCCACCACTGATTATTAACATAAGACATTTATTTAGTATAACTTCTGCCGTCTCTAGGCAACAGCAACAACAGCATCGGTCCGTAGCGTTCAGGGGTCCATCAGCTCCCTCCCCGAAAATTTAGCTGATCTAAATATTTCTTGTGTTTTATTTTGATCATTATTGTTATAATTTGTGTTGATATGTGTGTGATAGGCGAGTCTATCGGACATCTATAGAAATACGGAACAAATCGTGTCCCGTACAGGTTCAATACGGGACGATTCCGTATTTTACCGGACGGGTGGCAAAAGTTGTTGGATTGGATTATTTCTGATGTTCATGAAAGTAGAACCAGCAGGAGAGGGAGACCGATTAGGTGATGGCAGCATCATGTCAGCCGCCTCCAGAAAGGAATCAGCCAATCAGAACACAGAGTAGGTGGATCTGCCATGGAGAGAAAATGACAGCAAATGGTGCAAACTGGAGAGTAGTAGAAGAAGACAGAGAGGAGGAGTGGCCAGTTTGTCCCGCAGCAGCCGGTAGCATCATGACTACAGGAGGAGCTCAGGATGACCCCGGCCACAGAACACACTGAGGTTCTGGTGGGTCTGTCTGTGCTGGATGGAACCAGAACCGGGCTGTCAGCTCAGCTGGTTCTGGCCGGTTGTCACTAGGCAGGGGCGTTTCTCTCCCTGATCTGACCCCGTGACCCCTGCTCTTTCTCCTCAGGTCAGCTCCTCTTCCTCGCCGCCTGCGGGATGGAGGACTCGGAGACGGAGCTGACGGTGTCGGAGTCGGACGCCCTGGGCGCGGACTTCATCACGGTGGAGCTGGACACGCAGCCCATCGAGTACGTGGTGAAGTGGGCCGAGGTCGGCTCCAAGTTCACCATCTCCTGCGTGAAGAAGGACTCGGACGATGCGGAGGAGCTGACGGCGGAGCCGCTGAAGATCGAGGCGGACGAGGCCTTCTTCGCGCCCTACGAGGAGGTGTTCCCCTGCGAGGTGACGGAGCAGAGCGTGGAGATCAAGACGGACTCGGACGAGGAGGACGAGGACGCCGAGGAGACGCGGCTGCTGCTGGAGGCCGGCGGCGGCGCGCCGGACGGTGAGGCGGACCTGGACCGGGACTACTACGAACCGGAGGGCCGGCAGTACCGCTGCAGCTACTGCGGGAAGCGCTACAGCCACGCCTCCAGCCTTTACCGGCACCAGCAGACCCACACGGGCCGGACCGGGCCGCCACCGGCCACCAAGAGAACCCTGGAGCCGTCGCATCCTGACGCCCGCTACGCCTGTCCGCACTGCGGCATGAGCTTCAAGGGCAGCAGGTGAGCCAAAGGTTCTGCTGGGGTGGGAAGCGGGCCGGGTCCGGTACCGGGGCGACACCCGTCCCTTTGGTTCTGACCCGTTCCTTTAGTTCTGACCCACTCTACCCCGGTTCTGACCCATTCCGTCTCCGCAGGATGCTGGGCAGCCACCTGCGGCTGCATGGGAAGCGGCGCATCCACCCCTGCAACATCTGTGGGAAGGAGTTCAACCACAGCTCCAGCCTGTCGCGCCATCGCCTCGTCCACAAGAAGGGCAAGGGCGGGGCCAGGGAGGCGGAGCCCGCCGCCGCCCTGCGCCACAAGGCTGTCGCCAGGAACAAGAAGCCCCGTAAGGCGAGCGGCGGCGCGGTGCCGGGCCCGGCGGCAGCGCCGGACCGGTTCTACGCCTGCCCGCAGTGCGACCTGAGCTTCCGGACGTCCACCCAGCTGTCCAAGCACCAGGTGAGCCATGTGAAGGAGCTGCTGGACAGCTACACGCCCGGCAAGGAGAACCTGGGCGAGAGCTCGTCCGACCTCAAGATCCGCCTCAAGCTCTGCTCCCGCGACAAGCCCAACTTCTACACCCTGTGCAAGAAGAACCGCCGCCGCCGCGGGGGGCGGCCCCCCCGCAGGGCCGCCGATGACCCGGAGGCCGGCGCCGGGGAGCCGGGCGGCCGCCGCCACACCTGCGACCTCTGCGGGAAGAGCTTCAGCCACGCCTCCAGGCTGGTGCGGCACCAGCAGACTCACGGCGCCGGCCCGGGGAAGCCCGTCCTCACCAAGCCGGGCCTGGCCACCGCCAAGTCCAAGACCTACGTGTGCGCGGCGTGCAACAAGACCTTCATGCACTCCTCCAGCTTCTCCCGTCACAAGAAGGCGCACCTGCAGGCCGCCCACCTGCAGGCCGCCGCCCTGAGCCGCAGCCCGCCCCTGGTGGACGAGACCGCCCCGCTGGAGTCTGACTCCGAGTGAGGGTCGCTCCGACCCGGACCCGTTCTGGGTTGGTTCTGGACCGGCGTCGACCGGTTCCGGACCGGTTCTGGGACCAGTTATGGTCAGAGTGAGAAATGTTCTGGACCCGTTGGGATTCTAGTTCTCCAGGTTTCAGGAACTGGAACTGGTTCTGTGTAGATAGCAGCAGGAGGACCATATATGGGCGCGTGTCGGCCGTTTCCATATATGGTCAGAAGGGACCGTTAGCTTCCTGCGCCGCTGAACGGGCTTACAGGCGATCCACCTGTTCTGGTCCCGCCCCCTGCCCCGCCCCCTCCTCAAACAGTCCCAGAGCATCATGGGAAATGGAGTTAAAGCCAGCAGACTCTTCAGTGAACTGACTGCTGATTGGACGGTTCAAATGAAACCTGTGAAATTGGTTATTGATCAGTGATTGGCTCCAACGGATAATCTGTCACCAACATAAAAGCGTTTCCTGTGGATGCCCCGCCCCTTTCACTCTGTGTTTCTGCTCGACACTTTGAGTTTTGTGTGAATTGGAGTTAATTTAATGGTGATTTATTTATAAATGTGTGGGCGCCCCCCACCTCCTGTAGAAGATAAGCAGCACTTGATGCCCCGCCCCTTAATGCCCCCCGCCCCCCATCGTGTTGGTTTGTTTGGGTTTGGTTCTGCAGATAGAAAGAACAACGTTCCTCATTGTACTAGAATAAACCTGTTCAGCTGTTCTGTCGCCATTTTCTAATAAATATTAAAACGACTTCCTGTCTGCTTCCACTTCCTGTTGCACCAAGTAGGCTCTAAATTTGAAGGGTCACATTCTGAGCCAGGGGTTCTGATGGATCATAACCAGAACCACATCAAGATGAAGCTGCAGGTGCTGTGCTGGCGCAGGGTCCTGATGCGGCCGGTGACCACCGGAGCCAATAAAACCTTTCAAAATTATGTAAAACATTTAGGTTGTCATAGAAACCAGTTGGATTCCTTGTTGGCTGAATCTGTGGGGGGTATGAATACTTCTGGTCTCCAGGCGAACCTGCTCCTCCTTTGGAGGCAGCCTGCCGTTCTCCTCCAGTCCGGCAGGTGGCGGTAATCCTGCCCGCTGACTGCCGGACTACAGCTCCCAGAGTGCACTGCGGCCGGCGGGCTGTAAACACGTCCATGAAGGACGCGCAGCAGGATGATCGGTGAGTTCTGGTCCGGTTCTCAGTTCGGATCGAAGATCGATCAGGTGACTCAGGGACACGTGACCTGATCGACCCAAATATCAGAACCGCGGTGGACTGGGTTCCGACCAGAACCTGTCCAACAGCGCGGGTCACAGGGTTCCGAACCAGTCAGAGGATCTGGTTGGTTCTGATTCCCGTCAGTACCAGAACCGAGCGGGTCCAGATTTATTTAAATTGGTAATAAATGTGAGAAAGTTCTGGAGGTAAGTCCAGGTCCAGTTCTACCATCCTGCATCCCTCAGTGAAGGGACCGGTTCCGGGCCCCCAGGTACGGCAGGTTCTGGAGGACTGGACCTGGTCAGCTCAGTCCTGGTGGTTCTGATGCACAGAAACAGCCTCCTGACATCAGTGACGTGTTGGACCCGAAACTGGACCTCTAGGTTCTGGACAGCTGGGACCAGAGACAACCGGACCCCAAAAATAGAATAAAAATGAACTAAACTGGAATATGAATGAAGTTTCAGTGAATAATTTCACAGACAGAGATTTAAAGCTTTGATTTCTGTGAATGTTGATGATTTTGCTTGCAGCTGATAAAAACACATTATAGATTATAAAATCGATAAATAAACATTACTAATGCAGAAATAAGGGTTTAATGAAATGACGGTGCATATTTTCATCAGGTGCTTTAGTCTCACCTGAGCGAATACTGTAATGTATTTCCTGTTCTAGTTCATAAAGCAGAACTGGCCTGTCCAGGTGAGTCAGGTGTTACAGGGGGCGGGGCTACCAGAGAACCAATCATTCATCAAAGTTCAAACAAAACATTAAATTAAAACAACAAATAAATTAAAAACACAAAGAAACATTGGAATGAACAGAAGCCATCTACAGGAACCAGAACCAGGTTCTGATCCAGCTGAAGGCCCTCACCTGGTTCTGGTTCTGTTCCTGCCTGAGACCGACTAGAGCTTTATGAACCTAACAGGCTGTCACAAGTAAAACCATGAAATCTGCTTGAGTGTGAAGTCAGAGCCTCACCTGTGTTGCAGTGTTTGTGCGGTTCAACCGCGGCCCCGGCGTTGCCGTGGAGCTCAGTGCGGCGGCCCACGTGGCAGAGCTGAAGGAGATCGTGGGGAGGCAGCAGGGAGTTCCTGCCCAGGCGCTCCGGGTTCTGTTCGCCGGCAGGGAACTGCAGAGCTCCGACTCCCTGCAGGTGAGCTCCCATTCCGATGTGCAGGTAGTGTTCACCTGGCGTCCTCCTCACCTGGTGTCCTCCTCACCTGGTGTCCTCCTGTCAGGGCTGTGACCTCCCAGACCAGAGCACGGTCCACGTGGTGCTCCCTCCTCCAGGCTCCATCCACCTGCTGCCACTGGCTGCCAGAGGAACAAGGCTGACCCGGCTGGACCTGAGCTCCTCCAGGCTGGCCGTCCTGGAGGGAGGAAGAGGAGGAGGAGATGAAGATCAGAGGACAGAGCAACAAGCTGCAGCTCCTAAAGGTCAGTAGCTCCTAAGTGACACAACATACACCTCCCTCCAGGTGTGTGTTCTCTGTCTCCAGGTGTGTGTTCTCTGTCTCCAGGTGTGTGTAGTACCTTCTTCGTGTACTGTAAGCGATGCTCATCCATCCAGTCAGGGAAACTCCGTGTTCGCTGTCGGCGCTGCAGACAGATGGCGCTGACCCTCTCCAGGGTGAGAACGGAATGTAGTACTTCCTGTGTGTGTAGTACTTCCTGTGTGTGTAGTACTTCCTGTGTGTGTAGTACTTCCTGTGTGTGTAGTACTTCCTGTGTGTGTAGTACTTCCTGTGTGTGAAGTACTTCCTGTGTGTGTAGTACTTCCTGTGTGTGAAGTACTTCCTGTGTGTGAAGTACTTCCTGTGGTTGGTAGTACTTCTGTGTGTGTAGTACTTCCTGTGTGTGTAGTACTTCCTGTGTGTGTAGTACTTCCTGTGGTTGGTAGTACTTCCTGTGTGTGAAGTATTTCCTGTGTGTGAAGTACTTCCTGTGGTTGGTAGTACTTCCAGTGTAGTGTTTCCAGTCCTGATGCAGTTCCTGCCGGCGGCCAGCAGGAGGTGCTGTTACCCTTCGGTGTGTCTGTCTCTCAGGGTCCTTCCTGCTGGGATGATGTTCTCCTGCCCGGACGTATTCATGGCGTCTGTCAGTTTGAAGGTTGCCATGGCAATGAGGCGGTAAGGGGCGGGGCCTGAGAGTTTCAGAGAGGAAGTCCTTGACCTCTTAATTCTGATTGGTCCTTGATGGCAGGAGTTCTACATGAAATGTGCGTCTCACCCCACGTCAGAGGACGACGTCTCCGTGGCGCTGGACCTCGTCCTGTCCAACACCAGGGGCGTCCCCTGCATCGGCTGCACCGACATCAGGTAACATCCTCACCTGTCTCACCCTCTGTCCCTCTCCGCCCCCCTCCTCACCGCGTCTCCGTCTCCAGGGACGTGGTTCTGGTCTTCCAGTGTTCGGACCGTCATGTGATCTGCCTGGACTGCTTCCAGCGCTACTGCCAGACGCGGCTCAATGAGCGGCAGTTCATTTACGACGCTGTGATTGGATACTCGTTACCATGTGCAGGTGAGGGGCGGAGCCTCAAGGGGGCGGGTCCAACAGGTGATGTGCCTGACTTCCTGTTGTCTCTGCAGCTGGCTGTGAAAACTCTCTGATCAGGGAGTTACATCACTTCAGGATCCTGGGAGACGATCAGGTGACTCCACCTCCTTTCTCTGTTTTTGTTTTATTAATAACAAACAGTATAAAAAGACTCGTTGAGGTACAAGGAGCATTGCAACAAAAATAACCAAAACATGGGGCTAAGACTGAAGACCAAAAGATAAACAGTAAGAGTTAAAACAAAAGAAAAGCAGAGATACTGGCAGTTACTGTTTTTGCATAAACAGATTTGAAATGTTTCAATAATCCAGTTTAAATTGGTTAAGAGGAGTAGAACCTCTCCATCTACTGCAGAGTTTATGATATTTAACAAGCAAGAAGACAATATTTACCATGTCAGATATTTGGCTATGAAGGCCACCAACATGGTGTAAAATCTGGGTGATGTTTATCTCTGGGATGCCTTCAGGTTTAGGGGACATAAAAAAGGGATGATTAAGGGATTCTTCTGGACAAAAGGCACAACGTGTTGAATAAAACTTAAATCTTCTGTGCAAAAATTCTGCCACTGGGTAAATATGAGATTTTGAAGTGAGTCTCTCTAACCTGAGGTGAAACCGGCCATTTAACATACCTGGAGAAAACCTTCTCAATTATAGACAAATTTATTGTTACCAAGATATTATTATTGTAATCACTAAATAATTTAGATTTGAAGGCAGAACATTACTGCACTTTCTCCAGTTTTGGGTTTGGGTCAGGATGGAAAACACTGGAGGAACAGGAGCAGCTTTTCATTACAACAGATCAGATTAAATTAGTTGGTAAAATCTCTATGATTTAACAAAACAAAATCACTATCCATTCATTCAGTTACAAATAAAATACATTTTTCATACCAGTCAGTTTTAAAAATGGATTTTCTATTTATTAATATTGATCTGTTATTCCACACTACGGGTCCATGTGGGGTAAAATTATGAGTAAATATCATTTTCCAAAACTTATTTATGAAAATTAGACGGTGAAATAGGAATCTTGGTTAATTCAAAATCACATTTCAGCAATAAAATGGCTTTTGAATAAAGATTTGGGATATGAAACCACATTGAGTTGGAATGAGACTGATGGTCTTCAGCCAGTTTGTTCTAAATGAACCAATCAGAGCCTCTAAAGCTCCAGTTCCTTCCTTATCATAATAAGATGAGATCGTCGCAAATACTGAGTTTTGTTCCTCCAGATAAATTGAAAGATTATTGAATTGGCTTTCCTAATATTTTGGTCAGAGATAAATGGATAAATGAATCTGGACTCTCCTTCAGCTTCAGTTTGTCCAGATCTCTGGTCAACCAGAGGCTCATCTGATCTTCATGCCTCCAAACATCTTCCAATGTTTTCCTCCTCTCTTCTAATAGTATTTTTTGAGATCAATATTCCCAGATATTTAACCTCAGCCTGACCTGTAATGGATCAGCAGAAGTTCATATTTATTAATGCTGACAGACCAAAAGCTCCAGAAAACTGTAAAATGGATTTTAGCGCGATGTGGCCAAAGTTTTATCCTTAGAAAAATTGTTGTATCGTCAGCAAACTGACTTATCTTGAAAAATTTTAATATCATGCAAATTAAAATTTTTCATAATTAGTAAGGTAAGCATTTGAGTAGTTAATATAAATAATGTAGGTGAAACTGGGCTGCTTATATCACTATAAGATAATCTGATTATATTACAACTTTTCTCCCCAAAGCCAAAAGATTTCAAGGTTTTTATAGTAAAGCCAGTGAGTCAAAAGCCTTAAAGAAATCCAGGAATAAAATCAAAGTGTTACTATTAATAAAGCTACGATAATCAATCATATCAAAAATCAGTTCAGTATGATGATGGACATTGCTTCCCTTTAAAAACGCTGATTGGCCTTCATTAATAATCGTTCCTAAACCACTGTTGAAGCGATTGGCGTAAACAAGAGCTAACATTTTATCATCTAATGTCCATTCCTTGTGTTGTTTAGCCCAAACAAGTCTCTTCTGCTTGTTGCCTGTCCTTAGCAGTGGTTTCCTAGCAGCTATCCCACCATGAAGGCCTGATTCACACAGTCTCCTCTTAACAGCTGTTGCAGAGATGTGTCTGCTGCTAGAACTCTGTGTGACATTGACCTGGTCTCTGATCTGAGCTGCTGTTAACCTGCAATTTCTGAGGCTGGTGACTCGGATGAACTTATCCTCTGCAGCAGAGGTGACTCCTGGTCTTCCTTTCCTGGGGCGGTCCTCATGTGAGCCAGTTTCTTTGTAGTGCTTGATGGTTTTTGCGACTGCACTTGGGGACACTTTCAAAGTTTTCCCAATTTTTCGGACTGACTGACCTTCATTTCTTAAAGTAATGATGGCCACTCGTTTTTCTTTACTTAGCTGCTTTTGTCTTGCCATAATACAAATTCTAACACTCTATTCAGTAGGACCATCAGATGTTTGTCCACCTGACTTCTGCACAACACAACTGATGGTCCCAACAACATTTATAAGGCAAGAAATCCCACTTCTTAACCTGACAGGACACAGCTGAGAAGTGAAAACCATTTCAGGTGACGACCTCTTGAAGCTCATCAAGAGAATGCAGAGTGTGTGCAAAGCAGTATCACAGCAAAATGTGGCTACTTTGAATAAAGGAAACTCACTGAATGAGTAGGTGTATCCAAACTTTTGGTCTGTACTGTATGTAACAGAGAAAAATTTCTATGTACATATATATAAATAAAATGATTGAGTTAAACCCAAAATAATAATAATTGTGATCTAAAGGTGTCCCTCTGTCACCCAGAAGTGAGAGAAATCACTGGAAACAGACAGTTTCTCAGCATTGCATCATGTCCCCAATTATTTCTGATACATTATTTCTTTTTGCAGCTGCTGGAAATCTATTTGCAGTCTATCAAACATGGACCGGATGTGCGCTTTTATTGTGAAAGCAGGACGTAAACGGGTGTACCGTAATGTCTTGAGCTGTCGCGCACGTGAATATCTTGTGCGGCCTGCTGTTGGAAGAGCCGGCTGGTTTACCGCGGCGTCTTTCTGAGGTTCCAGCGTCTCTTGTAACGATCATGGTCTTCACAGGAGATCCTCAGCGCTGTTTTCTTTTTTGAGAAGGTTAACTGTAGCTTGAAGCTCCGACATGGCTTTCTTGTTTACATCAATGGCGACAGTATTAGCTTCGATACGTTTTCCAGTGTTCTTTGTATTAAGTTCTGCTATCGCATGAAGAATGGTGTTAGCTGAATCCTCTTTACATTCAGGCTCATGCAGCTTCATCTGCTTCTTGCTTTTGTTCTTAATAGGTGTGTGATCCCAGTTCACCTTCTGTTCTTTACAAGAAGGATCAGACGAGGCCCCGACCAACTCAATTTCTTCAATAATATCTTCGTCGTGAGCCTCTGGAAGGGCCGACCGGTTGTAGTCGTGGTCTGACATGCTAGCCTGCGTACATTAACATCCAGACGGCAAAAAAGAACAAAAAAAGCTAAAATAGTTTCAAAGAGTGTTAAAATAAGAACAAAAAACCTAAGACGCTTTAAAACGGGGCTAAAGGACAAAAATTTGATTAAATCTAGGCTAAACAATAACTGTATGCGCAAAAACAACACCTCTCACTCCGCCATCTTGGGACCTCACTCCACCTCCCTTCTACCAATAGAAAGAGTCAGGGTCACCCCTGGAAGCACTTCCTGTGTTCTAGGGTCACTCTAGACTCGGAGACTCATTGAGGTTCAGCTGAATAAATATGGAGGTGAAATAAAGTAATGGAGGAAGCAGAACCTAGGTCAGAGGTGAGGAAACTGGAACCAGTGGGAGGTTGATGAGGGCCAGGTGTGGTCAGTCAGAGGGAGGCAGGGCAGCTGGAGCAGAGAGAGATGAGAAAGATGAGGGAACTGATAGCTGGACTAACTTGTCCTCCTGCTGAACTGTCCAGAAATGGAACCAGTCCAAACCAGTGTGTTAAAATCCCAGAGGAGGAGATTATCAGACCTTCAGGTGCCTGTAGTTCACCTGAAACACCTGCAGACAGGTGAGGACAGGAACTGATGACCAGCAGAGATCAGGTCTGTCATCAGATGCTTCACTTCCTGTCCAGGTGTTTCCAGGTGAATCATTTTCTGCTGGTTAGGTTGTAGCAGGTTGCTAATGTGGGCTGGTGCTGACAAACTGTGGTTCTGCCTCAGTACGGCCGCTACCTGCAGTACGGCGCCGAGGAGTTTCTGCTGACCGCCGGCGGCGTACTGTGCCCCTCACCTGGCTGTGGGGCGGGGCTTCTCCCACCTGAGGGCAGCAGGAGGGTGGAGTGTGACCGGCGGCTGGGCTGCGGCTTCGTCTTCTGCAGGGACTGCAGGGAGGGTTTCCATGAGGGGCCGTGTGAGGGCCCTGCGGCCCCGCCCCCAGGGGACGCCTGCCAGGTGAGTCACATGATGGTGATGATGATGGAGGCGATGAAGGTGCTGAGGTGGTCCCTCTCCTCAGGGCTTCGTGGTGGGGGATGAGGCGTCTCAGAGAGGGAGGTGGGACCTGGCGTCTCTGCAGCTCATCCAGGAGTCGACCCGGCGCTGCCCGCGCTGCCTGGTACCTGTGGAGAGGAATGGTAAGCTCCGCCCCAGAGCCCGCCCATTTATCCACCAGGTGAGCACTGAAGGCTGCTGTGTCTCCCCCTGCAGGCGGCTGCATGCACATGCAGTGCACCCAATGCCGAGCGGAGTGGTGCTGGCTCTGCGGCGCCCCCTGGAACAGGGAGTGCATGGGGAACCACTGGTTTGGATAGACTATGGCCAGGCTGCGTCCACCACGGGGGCGGGGCTCTGTCCACCGCCGGGGGCGGGGCTCTGTCCACCGCCGGGGGCGGGGCTCTGTCCACCACGGGGGCGGGGCTCTGTCCACCATCGGTTCAGACTGTGGATTTCTCCCTGAGTGTAAATAACAAAATAAAATGTGAGAACCCGACTGTGTCTGTCCCTCTGTCTGAGACGGGTCAGGTGTCCTCAGGTGGACGTCCAACAGCGTTCCTCTCAGTTCGGGACATTTACGGAAAAATACCCAGACAGCAAAATACAAGAGAAACGAGGTTGAAACACTGAATCCACATTGACACTGAAATGAAACTGAATCAATGTTTCAACCATAACTGACTATGTCAATGTTGATTCAACCATCATCTGAAGGTGGAGCTACAATCAATTTTAATTGATTTTATGTTGAATCAGTAAGGAATTGATGCTGATTCATGTACATGTGTTGCTCTGATAGGTCTACATCATAACACCATTAGAAATTTCTTCACTGGTGATAAACAGTTTTATTGGCAGACAATTATCTGTAACATATTACCAAAAATTGTGAACAAAAGCTTAAAATCGACATGGCATTAATATAGCATTTTATTTTAGAAAACAGGCATAGATCTGTAAACATATTTGATTCCTTTTGACTGTCAGAACATCAGTCTGTTGTCCATGAAGGTCCAGGATGTTCAGCTGGTTCTGAATGAACCAGGAAACAGGACCAGTTGGGCTAACAGGTCTGACTGGTGCCTTCCTCCTGCTGTGGCGCCTGATGGATCCATGCTTGTGTTTCACAAAACACAAGCATGGA
>NW_006800625.1:117282-118913 GCF_000485575.1 Poecilia formosa | reverse complement strand
TAACAGCTAACAGCTAACAGCTAGCGCCTCTCTGCAGTGGCTCTAATTCAGCGCTGTTGTTGCTGCGCCTACACTTTGGACTGAACCATTGTTCTAATAATGGTGGGGGGGACCTAAAAAAATTATTTTTTTCTGAGATAAATGGCAGATTTAGTTCGTTTTTTGTTTCTTTTGCCTTTTCATATTGAGTTTATTTAAATGCAAACGTTTCTTAAATGACTTTTTTAGGGGGACAATTCTAGACTTTTCCTAGATCGGGGGGGTCCGGACCCCCCGGGATTTATGCCTATGGGTGGAATCGCCCTTTAGCCATTCCCGAATCGGAAGCTGGAATCGGAAACCAACTTCAGCTTCGTGGATGACATTTTCACCCCAGGAGGAATGGCTTCAATTACGACTGATACAAATACAAATACCCTTTAGACTTTACATTTTAGATATAAATACACTTTAGGCAGTCCAGGAAAATTATATGTGGTCAGAAATTCATTATAAGAATAAGTATTACCTTCTTTTGATTTAATACGGTAATAGTTGATGTGCACAAACAATGCCTTTGTCAAAATATTTTTTAAGAAAATAGATTTATGTTTAAAGCAGATGTCTTTGTTATTCCAAATATAGTATTTGTGTGGGGAAAAGTTATGTTTATGTATTAAATTCCAGTATAGTAACAGCTGTTTATGTAAACTGGAAAGTTTCACTGGGATTTTTTCAATACTACATCTTAAAAGAAAAGATAAACCACCTAATGCCTTAAATACATATTGATATAAAGTTTCACAGAGAGTTTGGATTTAGAAGATACCTTGTAGCACCGCAGTGAATTTAGTTTCAAGTTGGATATTCGAGCTCCGCGGAGTAACCGACGTTTAGCTGAAGGTTGATCCGATTTATGAACGCTACTGTCGGCCAGCGGTTCTCCACCGCTCCCTGCCGCAGCGCCCGAAGGTTCACTTAGGGACTGTCAACAAATTACCGAACCAAACACTCCTGTCAAACAAATGTTAATAAATGCCTTGAATTGTGACCAACTGACTAATCATCAGTGCTAATTCATGCTTTTACATGAGACACAATGTCCTCTATTAAATTTTAAAGTCATATACAATATTTTAAATAATTTTAATATTAAATAATATAATGCTTTCTTCAATAGATCCCAAGTCATCTGACCTATTTACTCAGAATCACTTTGAAATTATTCTACAAATCAGTAAAGATAAGGCACAGTCATTTGTTTTCCATTTTAAGCCATTTTCCTTTTTTTCCAAAATTTAATGTTTTTCTTCAATAGCTTCCAGGACATGTGTCATAATGATTCAAAATCACTTTGAAATTATTCTACAAATCATTAGAGATGAGGCACCCTCATTTTTTCCCCATTTTAGATCTTTATCCATTTTTTACATCATTTAAATTTACAAATTAAAAAATATGATTGGTGTTTAATAGCTTAAATTTCATGTGACTGACTGAAAAGGAATAAAAATGAGTGTGCCCTACCTATCCAGTCTAGTAGAATAATTTCGCATTGATTTTGAGTTAATTGGTCACATGACCCATAAGCTATTGAAGAAAATTCAACCAATCAATCAAACAATCAACCAATCAATCAATCAATCAATCAA
>NW_006800625.1:98451-101194 GCF_000485575.1 Poecilia formosa | reverse complement strand
TGAACTACTGGTAGTCAGGAGGATAAAAATAAAATTACCTTACCTCACCTTACTAAGGAAAAGTTCACTGGTACGTCACTATCAATACGCAGTACTTTGCAGATTTATATTGCTGTGTAAACATTTTCGATACACCTTGAGAGTCAAATCAAGTAAAAATGTTCTTGTCTTTTGTTTGGAAAAAAGCCAACAATTCAAGTCCACTTTATCCATAAAAAAAAGAAAGAAAGTGCTCAACCATGCGCTTTTTTTGCTCATTTCTTTTTAACAGTACTCAACTGACCAACGACGGGAAATGAAGATTCTGATGTTGTTCCAGGGATCTGTTTGAGCCACTGCTCCAGTTTGGGGGTGACTGCCCCGAGGGCCCCGATGACCACAGGCACCACTGTGGTCTTCACCTTCCAGGCCTTCTCCAGTTCCTCTCTGAGGAACTGGAGAAGTCCCAGAATGCATTGCAGTGTGAAAAACATGGCGACAATCCTGACAATATTTTATTAAAATCTATAAAAACTAAATAACCTACAGTACTATTACTGTATTGTTTTTACATCTAAGATGAATATTTCCAAAATAAATTCGATTGTTACAACTAATTGTGGATCCCTTTAACCATAAACATTTCCAAATAAATTGAGGATTAAATTCATTCAAAAATGTCCGTATGCTTATAAAGATCCCACACACGTAGTAATAGTCCGGTTCAGTTTAACCAGTTACCAACCCAAAACTCCTCCGCTGTCTCCTGGTTTCTGCAGAGACCAGATGTTCTCAGTTCAGCCTGAGTGTCNGCACAGGGAGAACATGCAAACTCCATGCAGAAAGACCCGGGCCGGGAATCGAACCCAGAACCTTCTTGCTGCACGGCAACAGCTCTACCAACTGCACCACTGTGCAGCCCACTCAATAGACACATACCTAAAATAAACACAAAGAAAACTCAAATCCTCACACAAAATACTTTATCACATTTGGAAAATGGGAACACCATGTGAACCCATGTGAATTTCATAGAATTATTTTGAAAGGGAAATGAATATTCATTAATATTTATCTTAATGTTAGTTGACATATATAATCACATTTACCTATCAAGCTGCAGCACAGTGTAGCATTTATGATGCTGAACTCATGCTAAAATGAGGCGATCAATATTTAAAACAGGGGTGTCCAAAGTGGGTCCTGGAGGCATCCTGCATGTTTTAGTCTCTCCCTGATTTTACACACCTGCATCAAATGATGGCTCATTAGAGGCCTGAGAGGAACAGTGACTTGCTGAGGAGGTTGTTCCTAAAACATGCAGGATGCCGGGCCTCCAGGACCAACTTTAGACACCCCTGATTTAAAATAAAGGGCTGTTGTTACAGTGCTGTTGGCACGTCTGGGTTCGGGATGAGAATGATGATCGCAGAGTGCGTACCGATTAGATACCCAGATGACCCCGAGACAATAGTGAAGGATTATGACGGTTTCGTTCTTTAATCAGCGTTTGTGGTGTGTGTGGTTCACTCATATGGACGCACACTCGAACAAACACAAAGCCGCCAGCAAACACCACATCTGCTACCCTGTACAGCTTCTTGAACAATGTTTTATATTAAAGGAAAAATACCACCCTCAAATAGCTGCGCCACCTGGTGGCGAAGCTAGGGAATACAGCACAGCCTTCAGAACAGCTGTTAATCAGAAAACCTAAAGATAAAACTCAGGGAGGATCAGGGTTGATTTAACAGAGACAGAAAAATAGTGCAGAAAGTGATTTATATTGTAGTTGGAAAATTATTTACAATATCAACAGGATAAACTTCCATCAAATAACTGGTTCAATCTTCCATTAAAGCAGTGTTTCTCAATTCCGGTCCTCAGGCCCCCTGCCCTGCATGTTTTAGGTATTTCCCTTCTGCCACACCTAGATTGTATCTCTGGGTGATTAACAGGTTTCTGCAGTACTTAATGGTCATGCAATCATTTGAATCAGCTGTTCTGGAATAGAGGCACATCTAAATCATGCAGAGTAGGAGGGCTGAGGACTGGAATTGAGAAGCACTGCATTAAAGGAATCCAGGATTAGTTGAACATGTTGGCCTAAATATGTTGTAATTTTTCTATTAATTAAAATACTGCTGTTTGTATTACGCCAAAACTCATAATTACTTAAAAAATTTACATCTTTTGTTATATTTTTCACCCATGGTGGTCGCCATTTTTCCACCGATGGGTTGATGACGTCATCAGGTTTATTGTGTACTGGAGTCTACAGAGTAAACACAGGAAGGCTAACTTCGAACACAACCAAGGACCTAATCTGGACCCTGGACATTTCTCCACAACGCTTTGAGCCATTTATACCAGCAGAACCAATGAAGCTAACAGGTGATCTTTGCCTTAACGAGCTAAAAATAAATGCCTGCTGCCGCTGAGACAGGTAGAGCTGGACGCTCTTTGAGATGCTAACAGGAGCTATACTGCCTGCGGTACTGACACCACCGACACCGGACCCATGGAGGTCCGGTGTCGGTGGTGTGGCTGTTAGCCCCGCAACGAACTCTAAGCAGCACAGTTGATGCCGAACCGGATACAGCGCTACAGACGCCAGGAGAAACGTCAAATACAAGATGCTAAAGGAGCTATTACTGCTGGAAATGCTAACGGAAATGCTAACTGAGCCATTACTACTGGAAATGCTAACGGAGCCATTACTGCTGGAAATGCTAACGGAGCCATTACTGCTGGAAATGCTAAC
>NW_006800625.1:76355-97445 GCF_000485575.1 Poecilia formosa | reverse complement strand
GTGTCTCAGAGAAATTGTCCCCGCCCTGGCGTCCGTCCTCCACCTTCTGATAAGACCAAACCTTTGAGCCGTTGATAAGCACCAGCCGACCCGTCGGTCCTTGGCCCAAAGACGAGCAGAGGAACGACTGGGAGGACAGGAGGAGACTTGGACTGGTCCACCAGGTGGAATGGAGCCAAATGGCAGAACCCGGACCGCCCAGGTCCATCAGCAGGTTAGTCCATCTAGACTGGATCTGGTTCTGGTTCCAGTCTGGTTCTGGTTCTGATCTCTGCAGGTCCAGCCGGGTCCAGAGGCATCCCGGTCCGAGTCTCGGTGGAGGTCGTATTCTCGGAGCCGCTGGAAGCAGCGAAGCAACGTGTTGACAGGTGAGGTCAGGTGAGTTGGGCTTGTCATGCCTGAGGACCAACTGGTGGACGTTTCTGTCCTCATGTCCAGGTGTTCACCTGGAGGCCAGGTACGCAGGTCTGGCAGAGGAAGACGAGACAGACACGACTACCAAACTCCAGCAGCACCTGGACAAAAAACTGCTGGACCACTTCAGACATCTGGCAGCCAGCAACCAGGAGACTGACCAGGTGAGACTGACCAGGTGAGACTGACCAGGTGAGACCGACCAAGTGTTGAGGTTGTGTCTCTGTGCTCAGGTGGACCTCCAGTTTCTGGATGAGGTGATCTCGGGCGGCGCCGACCCAAACTGCTCAGACAGATATGGACAGACTGTCCTTCATGAGGTCACACCTGGTGGATTGGTTTACCCGTCTGCGGTACTGAGCTGTGCAGCTGAACCCAGGTGTGTGTCCTCAGGTGTCCAGAGCGTGGAGCGTAGATGTGATGCGGTTCTTCTTGGACCGCGGATCGGATCCGCTGGGCTCGGATCAGTTCGGAGTCACAGCGCTGCATGTGGCCTCAGCCCTGGACTACGAGGACATGGTCCAGTTCCTGCTGGACCGGGAAGGTCGGTGGATCCAGGTAGAGGAAGGGGTTCTGGTGCTGAAGATCCGGTACCAGCTCTGTGTGTTCTATTGTCAGCCGACCCGAGTGCCCAGACTTTTCTGGACCAGCAGACCCCTCTTCACTATGCCGCCAAGAACGACGCGGTCCGATCTATCAAGCTGCTGCTGCGCGCCGGCGCCAACATCGGCTGCACCGACTACAAGCAGCGGACGCCGCTGCAGCTCGCAGCCAGCATGGGTGATCATTACATCACATTATGACATCATAGATAGATAATGACATCATGAGTGGTATAATCAGTTCCTCTACTTCCAGAGCGCAGTGAAGCAGCTCAGGTCCTACTGGAGCTTGGAGCGAACGCTGGGGTGAAGGACTCTGATGGACAGCTGTGCATCTCTGCTCTGATTGGTCGGATGAGTCATGTGGTAACTAATGCATGCCCCTTGACACAGAGCATTGATTGGTCTGGGGTTGCTGTGGTAATTTGTGTTGTGTTGAGGCTCAGGAGGCGATCCGTCAGTTCCACGTGAAGGACAGAGTGACGAGACAGGAGTACTTCTACCTGAACCTGCTTGAACCAGAGGAGGCTGGCACACCTGGAGACCCATCAGGTAGAAGAGCCTCCCCCTCTGTCAGGTGGGACCCAGACCATCAAACTAAAGACTGTCTCTGTTGCAGGTGCAGGAATCAGTGAACCAACCACCCCAGTAAGTAGACCGGACTCTGAGATTATAGATTACCTGGGATTCGACCCAAAATGGTGGCGACTTTGGTGGGAATTCATCCCTCAGTTTGCAGGTTCGATTCCCTCTTTGTCCGCCTTTGATATTGGGCACCCTCCTTGTCAGCTGGTGGTGATAGAGGGCCCAGCAGGGTGCATGGCAGCCTGGCTTCTGTCAGACTGGCTCAGGGCAGCTGTGGCTACTATCCAGTAGCTCAGCACCATCAGAGGCTGAATGATTGGATGTAGAGTGAAGCTTTGGAGTCTTCTGGACTTGATAAAGCTCTGCACAGGTATAAGACATTCACAAGAATCCGGAGAAGGTCACTAGGGAGGGAGGTGTCAGGGTTTCCCTGCTGGGCCTGTGGTCCCCACAGCCCACCCTCAGAGGAAGCCATCCAGAAGGAATGGTTCTGGTTTTACATCTGGTTCTAGGTCTCAATAACATCTGATGTCAACAGCTGCAGGTTGTGGTTCTGGAGGGTAAACTGGACCTCATCATGAATCCTGTCTTTCTCAAACTCATTGAGATCAAATGGAAACTGTATGGCAGGTGAGCTCTTTCCGATAGACTGACTGGTTAACCTGGATCAATGCTCTCTCTCATTGGCTGATGGGTGTGACATCATGACTCTCTGCTTGTGGCAGATTGGGGGCATGGCTTCTCCTTGTCCTCAACTTCCTGCTCAATGTTTGTTGGACGACTGTGGCCATTTCTATGTCTGCCTGCCAAGACTCACCTGATCGCTACACCTTTCCACAGGTGAGCCGTCTGTGCCGACCGCCTGTCTGAGTCTCACCTGTGTGGCGCTAAGTGGTCTCACCTATCTGTCTAGGACTGGTGGCGTGTTCTGCTGGTGGTGCTGGCGCTCCTGCTGACCCTGGAGGAGGTGTTCAGGGAGATCCAGGACATTGTGTTGTCGAGGAGGAAGCTCCACCTGCGACGGGGGTGGATGGAGCGGCGTTTCCAGGACGACCTGCGCTGCTCACATCCCATGTGGCCTCAGGTAGGAGACGTGATGTCACTCTGAATCCGCAGGTTGATCACAGGAACAAGTTGTTCTAAGTGGAGCGGTCCTGGCTCCGTGGCGTCTGTGTTTCAGGAGAGACAGTATCTTCTGAATCAGACTAGGAGGATCCAGAGAATGAGGGGCAACTACAGCCGGGACTGCTGGTACCAACACACACACACACACACACACACACACCTGGTTTCTCTCAGTAGGATTGATTCAGGTGTTCCTACCTGCTCTCAGGAACATCTTTGATTGGCTGGTCTACTCTCTGCTGACGGCTTCCTTCTGCGCTCACTTGGCCGACGTGTTGCAGCCATCCATCCTCCTGCACACACTCAGTCTGCGCCTCTTCTCCATTTCCATCATCTTCCTCTGGCTGCGACTCATGAAGCATGTCCGAGCCTTCAGGTACAAAGCTCTAACTCAGTGTTTCTCATCCTGGTCCTCAGGCCTCCTGTCCTCCATGTTTCAGGTGTTTCCCTTCTGCCACCTGGATTGTATCTCTGGGTGATTAACAGGTTTCTGCAGTACCTGATGGTCCTGCAGTCATTTGGATCAGCTGTTCTGGAACAGAGGCTCATCTAGAACATGCAGAGCAGGGGGGCTGAGGACCAGGGTGGAGACACACTGGTCTAACTGGAAGACCGGCTTCAGAACCATTCTGTCTGGGATCAGTTCTACAGTTCTCCTTCCTCATGTTGAAGTCTTCCAGCAAGCCACCAGCATCTGCAGCTCCAGTTGAAGCCATGGTGGATGGAGGTACAAGGTTCAAGAAAACAAGCTAGTCCAGTTAGCCACCACCGAGTGAACCATTAGGGTCCAGTTATCCACTGCCTTCTGAACCAGTTAACCAGTTCTGGTGTCCTGAACATCCAGATGAGTGGATCCTTCCAAGGTTTCTGAGGAACTTGCTGAGGAGGTTTTAGAGCCATCTAAATCAGGTAGACTGGTGTCTATCACATGCAGGACACCCAAACTGCCCCAGGACTGTCCCAGAACAGCGTCCATATTGGTTCTGCTTGGTCTGTCTCCAGGGTTGGTCCAGACTGTCAGATGAAGCATGTTTAATGTGCAGCACAGTTGATGCTGAGCCGTGCTGCTCTGCAGGTTAATGGGGCCCTTCATCGTCATGCTGGGGAACATCGTCGGGGATGTGATGCGCTTCCTGTTCCTGTATGCTGAGATCTTCATCCCCTACGCCTGCAGCTTCTGGATCATATTTGGAGGTCAGAACATCAGCGGGTCTGTCTTTGTGAAGGTCTGAGTTCAGCTCTGCTGTGACAGAAACTGTGTTGTGTTCTCAGGAACGCCCTCCGTTCCCAGCATGCAGTCTGTCTCAGGTCTACTCTACAGCCTTTACAGGATCACTCTGGTGGACGAGTACGAGTACGCTGCCATGGTAACTGTGGACAACATCATGGCTCCTCTACTGTGTGGAACATTCCTGGCAGCGTCCTCCATCTTATGTGTCAACCTGCTGATTGCACTACTATCTGACACCTTCCAGAGGTCAGAGGTCACACCTGGACTGGTCTCAACCTACGGACTATAACCTAAATGACCTGAAACGACATTTAAACCAACACCATAAAAGCTATTGACTGACTTCTATTAATTGATTGATTGATTGATTAATTCGTTGGTTGATTTGTTTATTGGTGGTTTCAGGGTGCATGATAACTCCCAGGCTAACGCTGTGATGCAGCAGGCCGCTGTCATCCTGCAGGTGGGAGACTCCATGCCCCGCCTCCATCGTTTCTATGACAACCAGTACATCTCCAAGCACTGCTCTCCACTGGGCGAGGCCTGCGATAACCTTTCAATGAGCTCCTGTTACCACCATGAGTTTGGACACGTCACAGGACAGGTTAGGGTGGGTATCCGTCATTAACCTATCATGTCCTGGGAAGGACATGATGGGATGGCTTGTCCTGCAGGAGACTCTGGACCAGTTCCTGGTTCTTCAGAGGGACGTGGAGACAGCCTGCAGTTCAAGGTGAGAACGCCAGGACACACAGATCAGGTCAGTGCTAAACTAAGCAGCAAGTCTGACCTCCAGTCTCTCTGGCAGATTCCCAACAGAACAACACCTGCAGAACCAAGTGCTTCAGGTCCAGGAGAACCATGAGCTTCAAGTCCTCCCCATCCAAGAGTCTCAGACACCTCAGGAACAGAAGCTTCAAGGACCAAAAAAACACCGCAACCAGGGCCAGGAGAGCCTAGAGAGACAGAACCAGCAGGTCCAGGATCCCAAGAACCTGCAACAGGAGCTCCAGGCCATTCAGACAGAGCTGAAGGAGCTTCGATCTCTGGTCCAGCAGCTGCTCCAGATCAGGAATGACTTTGTTTGAAGAGACTAAGATCATTTGATACCAGCTTGAACCTGGTATCTAGTCTATGACCTGAGGAGATATTTATGGACTTCCTGATGAACCACAAAGGTCCATGTGGACTTACTGGCTCAAATGTTCTTGATTTCAAATGACCAATAAAGACAGAATGAAGAAAATACCACATAATGAAGCATGTTTTGAAGTTTGACTTATGAGGTAATGCTTCAGGCACGGCCACCATGACATCAATGGCCTTCAGCTCGCTCTGGTGTTTCTCCTGAAATATGTTCAGCAGCCATCTGAGAGCACAACAGCTTCTAAATGTCCCATGATGCACCACACCTGCCTGCAGGAAACACCTGGAGATCATATAGGAAGGTGGAGAAGTCCAGTCCGGAAGGCTGTGGTTCTGGTCCGGTTCCAGTCCGGAAGGCTGTGGTTCTGGTCCGGTTCCAGTCCGGAAGGCTGTGGTTCTGGTCCGGTTCCAGTCCGGAAGGCTGTGGTTTTGGTCCGGTTCCAGTCCGGAAGGCTGACGTTCTGGTGTTCTGATTATTTATTTTTGGAACATTTAGTCAGTAAGTGCTTTAATTTATGTCATAAAAACATTTCGTCAGTTTCTTTGTTTTTATAAAACCAATCAATCAATAAATCAACAAATGAGCCACGCCCCATTTGACATAAGCCCCGCCTTAATGTGGCCAAATTTGGCCGACGTCCCTCCCCCACCGTAACAGTTTCCGCTTCCGGATGTTTTCGAGCAGAGAGAAGGAGCCAAGATGGCGGAGCCTTCCAGAGATCCTCCGTCCGCTCTGAGCGCTGACTTCATGAGCTTCTCCCCCGGAGACACCGCCTCGGTGAGTGGCTCCGGAGGCTGCGGGTCCGGCCGGCGCGGTCCGTCCTGCGGGGCGGCCCGCCGGACCCAGGCCGCCTCTGAGGCTCCTGTTTCGGCTTAATCTCCTCGGAGCTAACGGCGCTAGCGCCGCTTCTCCTGGAGGAACACCTGTAGTCACACCTGGCGGCTGTCAGCTCCAGGTGTTCTTCCCGGGAGCAGCGGCGGGGCGTCTGACTCTCATTCAGGGTTCTGGGTCGGTTCTGGCGGGTTGTGGGTCGTTGGACAGCTGGTGACGTCACGCACAGGTTAACGAACATGATCAGGTGTGCCCCATTTCACCTGTGGACCAGATGACAGTTGCCATGGAAACGGCTGATGATGACGGCGAGCTGCGTGGCTGTGGACGCCTTCCTGTAGACACCCGCAGGGTGCCGGGGGTCGCTGGTTCGATTTCCAGGTTGGGGCTCTGGGTGTGGAGGAGTCCTTGAGGTGGACCCAGGTCAAAGGTCAGGTCAGGCGGTCACCTGCGGTCAGGTCGGACCCCCTGACCTTGGCGACCACCCTGGGGTCTCAGATGGAGGTTGCAGGTTTGAAGTCGGCCGGTAATGACCTCAGAGCGGCTGGATCCGGGTCAGCATTGTGTAATCAGATTACTGCTGGAACACAGAACCGCATCTGGACTCTGACCCAGAGAAGAAGGTCCTGGAAGACACAGACAGAAGTAGGTTAATACCAGGAGAGGGAGAGTGATTAGGTGATGGCAGCATCATGTCAGGCGCCTCCAGGAAGGAATCGGCCAATCAGAACACGGAGCAGGTGGATCTGCCATGGAGAGAAAATAACAGGAAACGAAAAGTTAAAATGACAGCAAACGGTTCTACTGCTGGACCCAACAGAACCAGTTTGTCCTCCAGATTATAATTACTGATTGTTTATTGATTACATCCTGGATTGTAATCTGAATTAACAGGGAGTCGATGAGGGGAATCTGGATGTGTTTTCCATCAGAACTGTTTTTGTTCTGGATCAGCTGCAGGTTTTATCCTGTTCTTCCTGGCAGTAACCTGATTGGTTACTGGTGCTGACCTCTGACCTTCCTCCTCCTCAGCGCTGGCTGGCGTGTGCTGACCTGCAGCAGGAGGTGTACTGCCACCTGGCTGAGTACGTGCCCCGCATCCTGTGCCAGGGGGGCGGCATGGCGGAGCATCGGGAGGAGCAGCGGGAGGAGCAGCGGGAGGAGCTGGCCCTCCAGCTGCTGCTCCTTGCCCCCCTGGAGTGGTTCCTGCTGGGGGGGGAGCCAGCGGCCGGCCTGGCGCTGCTACAGCAGGGCGGGGGGGCGGCGGCGCTCTGTGGGCACGTCTTCAAGGTGGGGGAGCCCACCTACTCCTGCAGGTAAGTCACCTGGAGGGGGGCACTTCCTCTCACCTGTTCATGATGAAACTATCAATAATTTCCATTGGCATGATTTATCAGTTCTTTATTTGTATCAAAACTGGATGATAAATGTCATTTCATCATTCACTTTGTTTTGTTTAGTTACTTTGGATATTTAAAATGTCTTCCAGTTCAGTGTTAAATGTTCATCAAAATTTAAATTCAGGAATGTGTTCCTGCATTACTATGCTATTACCATTGTGTTGAAAACAGCAATATTATCGTTTATCACAATAACTTCTGGAACAATTTATCGTTCACCTAAATCTGGCCTTCTCTGATAATACATTCCTCTATTTCTGTGATGCAGGAACAGGAGAAGGTTGTTACCCGGTGAAACTAGCTGCTAACGTTGCTAATGCTGCTAACTGAACACACTAACAGGGAAACACTGCAAACACAGGAAACGGCAGATAAAGAATAAATTATGCAAATAGCCAAAACAGCAAGTATAAAACTGCTACCTGGTTCCACAGCCTGAAGTCCTCCAGTCCACTAGGGGGAGTCTGGAGTCGCTAAGATCACCAACGTAAATATGTTGCTGTACTGTAATGTTGATGTGAAGCAGCTTTTCTGCCTTCCTCCAACTTTCTTCTGCACATCCTGTCTGCACCGATCTGCTGGTCGACTCCCTCTCCTGGCCTGGTGGATTTCTTTGCTATGGATCCAGTTTATATTTAAACCTGAATTATAAAAAAAATATTTTTTACATTGTTGTAGAAATTTTTCTTTAACAAAGTGAGGGAAAGCTGTTTCAAAACCCAAAGAACCAGAGAGAATATATTCTAATCGGTATTTATTCGAAGTCTCTGCTGACTGATCAGTCAGGAGAAACAGCCTGGAGCCGAACACAGTTACAGTTTATAGGGAGAGTTTCATTCATTCAGAGTTTGATAGTCTACTTGGTCACAGACGGCACACGGATCTTCTTCACTAGGAGTCAAGAGAGACGAAGGAACGAGTCAATGACTTCACTGTAACCCTAACTGCCTTCAGAACCTTTTTCATGATCTCATGCTTCACACAAGAATCATAATACTGTTGATTCAGTTAATAATCAGAGTAACCTTAAAATTTCCACTACAACATCTTTGTTGAATCTGTCACCATGACTTGATAATATGGTATGAAAAAATCAAGCACCTTTTCCCAGTGCTAACTAGAAGCAACCAATCAGAGCCAGGAGGCGGGTCTTAGTTGCTGTCAGTCACACTCGCGCGTATGTGCTGCTTATCTCTCCTTTGATGACAGCAGCACCTCTCATAAATGCTAGGCTAGTTAGCATAGCCACTGATGACTGCAGATAAACGGTTGTTTCTCTGCCATTAGCACATTTAACTGAGCATACATGAGATTGATTGACAGCATTAAGGCCCGCCTCCTGGCTCTGATTGGTTGTTTTTGGTGCATTTGTTCAGACGGCCACAGCAGCTCAGGTTGAAGATGGAGGAGATCGATCTTTTCAAACTAACAACATGGTGAGATATGTAAAAAACCAGATGCTTACTAAAAGTTACAAACTGCAGATTTCAGGTGGTTGTTTCATTTTCCCTTTAGCTTCTGTTTCCTGCGTTGGCAGCGTTTTCTGTGGAGTTAGCATGGTTCATGCGCCAGCAGCTAGTTTAGCTTTGTGCTTGAACCTGTGGGCCACCGTAGCATTGAGGCAGCAACCTCAACCTCACAGAACCATTAAAACGCCATAAGATAACTGGGAATGAGAATAACAATGAGGATCAGGAGGGTCCGGTAGGGTCCGGTAGGCTCCTACCTGTCTGCATTCTTTCTGGTGTTGGGACCAATCAGGAGTCTTTCAGACCCGGTTCTGTGTTTCTCTGGAAGTTGGGTCGAGGTTCTGTTCTCAGAGATTCTGGTCCACTAGCTGTGAACCGGTTATTCAGATTGGTTCTGGAACAGGATGGCAGTAAAGCCAGTGTACAGGCATCAGAACCGGGGCGAGGTTCTGACCCGTTCTGACCCGGTGTGTTCTCAGGGAGTGTGCGGCCGACCCGACCTGTGTTCTGTGCATGCAGTGCTTCCTGGCCAGCGCCCACCGCCACCATCGCTACCGGGTGAGTCCATTCAGAACCAGAACCATTAGAACTCGGCTGACCGGACCTCTCTGTTCCCCAGATGACCACGTCAGGAGGCGGAGGCTTCTGTGACTGTGGAGATGCCGAGGCCTGGAAGACCGGTCCGTCCTGCCAGAACCACACGCCTGCCGACCAGAACCGGGAGACCGAGGAGGTGAGACCACTGCTGGCCTGGTTCTGACCGGCCATCAGTTCTGACCTGCCCGGGCTCAGAATCACAGCGTGTTCCTCCTGCCTGGGTTCCAGGACCCGGTCTCTCTGCTGCCCCCTGCTGTGGAGGAAAGGAGCTGCAGCATCTTCTCCATCATCCTGCAGTACGCCGTCGACCTGCTGACCTGGGAGCAGGAGGACCAGCTGCCTGCAGGCTTGGAGCCGCCGTAGGTCCCGACCAGGTCAAACTGGGTCACAGTGGTTCGAACTGGGCCAGACTGGTCCAGACTGGGCTGAACCTGAGCTGCTGCTGCTCCCAGGATGGATCAGTCTGGAACAGTTTTTAATGCTGAGATGCTAATCATGTTAAGCTACTAATTCAGACACGACTGCTAACTGCGAACCAGGTTCAGCTAGCTAACCCTGTGGGGGGAACTATTAGCTGCTTGGCTAACAGCTAGCCTCTAAACCAGGGGTGCCCAAACTTTTTGAAACCAACATCTGTATTTTCTGCCACCAGCCTGAGATCTTCCTCATGACACAAAGATATAAAACTCGTAAATTAAACTCTGTTGACTTATTTTATATGCAAATATCCATCAGTTACAGCAGAAATATTAAAGTGACAACCTGATCCAGTTTCTTCCTCAGTGAGATTCTGACACTGGGAGTAGCTTACTGGTTTCTCAGTCATAAGCTGGTTGTAAACCAGCAGGTGTCAGTCAGTCATGGTAGATCTGAACTTTGACCACAATATGAGAAACTTCATCCTGACAGGAGGAACCTCAGAGCTCTGTTAGGTTAAAGCTCATCTTCTGAAGTTGGGATGTTTTTCCTCCAGCAGGATCCAGAGGAATCACCTCAAAGCAGATGTTGGACTGGATTTTATTTCAATGTCATTTGTGAATGTTAGAGCCTCATTTTCAGCAGTGGAGCTTTAAGGTTGGAAAAGGTTTTAATTTTGGAGAAAATCTCATCAACATCAATATTTCCATTAAATAAGAGGCAAAAAAAAAAAGTTTGATGGAGGAAAATCCTCTCAGACTCTGAGCTCAAAGCGAGATGCCAGAGAGCAGCAAACTAGTTTTAAATATTAGACAATTAACCTTAATTGTATTAATTTCATATCATTATTGCAGTAGGAGCCATTTATTTGTTAAATACTAAATGAACTAAGTTTGTCCTATGTGATGTTTGTTGTGACGTAAACTCAGATGAACGAGGTCGTTAGTCCAAGGTTGTTGTTTATTGAACGTTCAGAAACTACAGCGGCTGAACAGGTGATCAGCTCTGAACCATGAGGACCTTTATACTTTTTGTCACACCCGTTGCCGTGGCAACCAGAAGCCGAGCAGAGATTACGTCAAAAACATAACGTTCATTCTGTTACGATATCAGGTTTTTATTTTGTGATTATTAATCACTGGTGAGCTCTGATGGTCAGTCGATCTTTGAGTCATTTTTTATGTAGTGCAACCGAAACGCTCAGAATCGCACACCTCCTCGTTGAAACGGTAATTACTAGTCAATAATTGAACACGCCATGTTGATTTTTTAAATTCTGTATTAACAAACGTTTTGGATCTTAGTGAATATTTTGATAAGCGCGTCAGAAGAGGACCAGCTGGCTGCTGGGAGTTGGGTCAGGGGAGAGAAGGTTTGCAGTGCATTGTGGGATTGCTAGCTGTACCAGCCTCCTGTAGTCAGGCACAGCTCTGTCAATACCTGCTTCATAAATAAGGTTAGCTTTAGCAGCAGCAGAGTGGTGCGTTGCTATTCTGAGTGTCTCTGTCTGCCCCTCCTGCCCCCCTGCCCCCCTCCAGGCAGCGGAGCGACAGCTACTACTGCATGCTGTTTAATGATGAAGTCCACACCTATGAGCAGGTTATCTACACGCTGCAGAAAGCCGTCAACTGCAGCCAGAAGGAAGCCGTCAGCTTCGCCACCACCGTGGACAGAGACGTCAGTACAACACCTGGACTAGTTCTGGTCTGGGTCCAGAACCGGGTCCGGGTTTAGATCCAAATGGGTCTCGTAGGTCAGCGTGACCTCTGATTGTGACCCTCTCTGTCTCTGCAGGGCAGGAAGTCGGTCCGGTTCGGGGACCATCAGTTCTGTGAACAGGCGAAGGCGGTCATCGTGGTGAGCTGCAGACAGCTGTGTGGGCGGAGCCAGAGTTTCTCCCTTACCTCTGACCCCTGACCTCTGCCCCTCAGAGGAGCACCAGCCGGCAGTCCAAGCCCCTGCGGGTCCAGGTGATGCACTCGGCGCTGGTGGCTCATCAGTGCTTCGCTCTGAAGGCTCTCGGCTGGCTGGGCCAGATCATCCAGTACTCTGGTACGTCTCAGCCTCGTTACCCATGATGCCCCGGGACGTCATGTAGCGTTACCCACGATGCCGCGGGGCGTAGCGTAGCATTACCCATGATGCCTCAGGGCGTCGTGTAGCGTTACCCACGAGCCCCGGGGCATAGCGTAGCATTACCCATGATGCCCCGGGACGTCATGTAGCGTTACCCATGATGCCTCCGGGCGTCGTGTAGCGTTACCCACGATGCCGCAGGGTTTAGCGTTACCCACGATGCCGCGGGGTTTAGCGTTACCCACGATGCCGCGGGGCGTAGCGTAGCATTACCCACGATGCCCCGGGGCGTCGCGTACCGTAGCGTTACCCACGATGCCCCGGGGCGTCGCGTACCGTAGCGTTACCCACGATGCCCCGGGACGTCGTGTAGCGTTACCCACGATGCCGCAGGGTTTAGCGTTACCCACGATGCCGCGGGGTTTAGCGTTACCCACGACGCCCTGGGGCGTACCGTAGCGTTACCCACGACGCCCTGGGGCGTACCGTAGCGTTACCCACGACGCCCTGGGGCGTACCGTAGCGTTACCCACGATGCCCTGGGGCGTCGCGTAGCGTTACCCACAATGCCCCGGGGCGTCGCGTACCGTAGCGTTACCCACGATGCCCCGGGGCGTCGCGTACCGTAGCGTTACCCACGATGCCCCGGGGCGTCGCGTACCGTAGCGTTACCCACGATGCCCCGGGGCGTCGCGTAGCGTTACCCACGATGCCCCGGGGCGTCGCGTAGCGTTACCCACGATGCCCCGGGGCGTCGCGTAGCGTTACCCACGATGCCCCGGGGCGTCGCGTACCGTAGCGTTACCCACGATGCCCCGGGGCGCAGCTCTGCTCACTGTGGCTCTTGCAGACGGCCTGAGGAGGATCCTGTGCCAGGTGGGGCTGCGACCCGGTCCAGAGGGCGAGAACTCCTCACTGGTGGACCGCCTGATGCTGAACGACTCCAAGATGTGGAAAGGTCAGAGTTCACAGGCAGGGGTGGGCGCCGGGCCTGGCGGGTTCTGATGGTTCTGACTGTGTCCAGGAGCCCGGAATGTTTACCACCAGCTGCTCATGAACAGCCTGCTGATGGACCGCAAGTTCAAGAAGCTGTTCGCCATCCGGTTTGCCAAGGTAACCGGACCGGATGGACCAGACAGACTTGACCACATGCAGAACCCACCTGACCTGACCCAATCTGAACCGGACTGCAAGCAGAACTGGTCCGGTCCAGTTGTTAGAACCAGGGCACAATTCATCTGTGCCTGAGTTGAGAAACGGGTCCAGAACCGGGTCCAGGTTTAGATCCAGACCAGTCTCATAGGTCAGTGTGACCTCTGGTTCTGACCCAGTTCTGGTTCTGATCACCATTGAACTGAACCAGTAGGACCGGTTCATGCTGCAGGTCAGAGGTCAGCAGATCCAACTGATGGCAGCCACACTCTGATTGGCTCCCTGGTAACAGCAGAATGTGTTGGGGGCTGACCTCTGACCTCTGACCCAGAGGTGACCTGTCCCCCTGTAGAACTACAGACGGCTGCAGACAGATTTCATGGAGGACGACCACGACCGCTTGGTGTCGGTGACGGCGCTGTCGGTGCAGCTGTTCACCGTGCCGACCCTGGTGAGTAGCTCTTCTTCTTCTGCTGCCCCAACACCGCTCTCTCTCTGTCCCCTCCGACCCCCGACCCCAGAACTATGAGCGCTTGCAGAGCGACTTCATCAGAGACGACCACGACCGGCAGTTCTCAATCACCGACCTGTCGGTGCAGATCTTCACTGTTCCCTCACTGGTGAGTTCCTGGTTCCCCGGCGGTACTGACCCAGTTCTGCTGAGCTGAGGTGGGTTCTGGTCCAACACCACCAGGAGGGCAAGGTCAGAGGTCAACTGTTCATCTAGAAACTCTGAGTGGAAGACTGGAGGAATGCAGTCTGGACTGGAACCAGTTCACGGTCTGAACCGGCTCACTGGCGCCCTCTAGTGGCCATGTTTAAAATTAAGTCTACATCTGATTAAACTTATTAAATAAGTTCACTAAGCAAACGACAGAACTTTACTTTGAGGAAACGATGTTTATTAGTGGTGACTGAATGAGAAATCAATAGCTTTTGAGGATAATTGATTATCTATTTGCAGTGATCAATAAATTAATAATGTAAAGCATGAAGGCTTCAGAGATCTGTAGCCTTTAGCCACAGTTGGCTTAGCTACCGTTAGCGTTAAGGAAACAGGAAGTTCCTGTTCCAGGAAGCTGCTCCTTTAGCTCCAGAGAGCCGGCTTAGGCGTAGAGAGTCTCAGAGGCAGGAGGCGGAGCCTATGCTCACCTGTTCTCACCTGTTGGAGTGCAGCCACTGCTGGCATCAGGAAGTGGGGCGGTTCAGGAGTGGCTGTGTGTACCTGCAGGCCCGGATGCTGATGGTGGAGGAGAACCTGATGATGACCATCATCAGAACCTTTGTGGATCAGCTTCGCCACCGTGACGCTCAGGGACGCTTCCAGTTCGACCGCTACACCGCCCAGCAAGCCTTCAAGTTCGGCCGGGTCCAGAGCCTCATCGGAGACCTGAAGTAAGGCCCGGTCCGGCCCGGTACCTGGTATTCCCCCCCACCCAGGCCCTTCACCAGGTGCGCTGTGTCTGCAGGTACGTCCTGATCTCCCCGCCCCCACAGTGGAGCCAGCAGCTCAGAACCAAGTTCCTGGACGGCTTCGAAACCTTCCTGGACCTGCTCAGGTGCATGCAGGTAAGCTGCAACCAGGAGGAGGAGCTTCAGGTGGGGCACAACCCTCACTGCACCTGCGTGTCCCTGCAGGGCATGGACCCGGTGGTGAGACAGGTGGGCCAACACATCGAGATGGAGCCGGAGTGGGAGGCGGCCTTCACCCTGCAGATGAAGCTGACGCACATCATCACCATGATGCAGGAGTGGTGCAGCACTGACGTGAGCCACAGCGTGTAGCACGTAGCCGTAGCATGTAGCATGTACCTGTAGCAGGTGCAGCACTGACGTGAGCCACAGCGTGTAGCACGTAGCCGTAGCATGTAGCATGTACCTGTAGCAGGTGCAGCACTGACGTGAGCCACAGCGTGTAGCACGTAGCCGTAGCATGTAGCATGGTGCAGCACTGACGTGAGCCACAGCGTGTAGCATGTAGCCGTAGCATGTAGCATGGTGCAGCACTGACGTGAGCCACAGCGTGTAGCATGTAGCCGTAGCATGTAGCATGGTGCAGCACTGACGTGAGCCACAGCGTGTAGCATGTAGCCGTAGCATGTAGCATGGTGCGGCACTGACATGAGCCGCAGCCTGTAGCATGTAGCCATAGTACGTAGCATGTAGCCGTAGCATGTAGCATGGTGCGGCACTGACGTGAGCCGCAGCCTGTAGCATGTAGCCATAGTACGTAGCATGTAGCTGTAGCATGTAGCCATAGTACGTAGCATGTAGCTGTAGCATGTAGCATGGTGCAGCTCTGACGCGAGCCTGCAGTCCCTGCAGCAGCAAGCTGCATGCATTCATCATGTGACCCAGGATGTTGGAGCTCTTGGCCAACATTACCTAGTTACTCTGGGGGCGGGGCTTGTTACTCAGGTGTTGATCATGTGACCGTCTGCGCCCTCAGGAGCACGTTCTGATCGAGGCGTATAAGAAGTGTCTGAGTGCGCTCAGTCAGTGCCAGGGTGGCCTGCCGGACGGTGAGCAGCCAATCAGCTTGAGCCTGGCAGGTCACACTGTGGACACCTTCAGGTACCAGGTGTCCCAGGAGAAGGTGTCCATCCACCTGCCCGTGTGCAGGCTGCTAGCAGGTGAGTGGGTGCGACCAGAGGAGCATCATGGTGTCTGCAGTGTCGATCCTCACCTGATCCTTACCTGGCTGTTTCTCCTGTCAGGACTCCATGTTCTCCTCAGCAAGACCGAGGTGGCGTCACGACTCCCCGAGCAGCTGCCCCTGGTCAGTCTAAAGGTGACCTCTGGTCGGCGCGGCGGCCTCCGGTTGGCCTCCTGTCGCTGCGGCGACCAGGCGGCCTCCGGTCGCCCTCCTGTCGGCGCGGCGACCAGGCGGCCTCCGGTCGGCCTCCGGTCGGCCTCCTGTCGGCGCGGCCTCCGGTCGGCGTGGCGGCCGGGTGACCAATCACTGCCTCTGTCCTCCAGGGGGAGCTCAGCCCTCATCTGCTGATAGAGCTGCCGTTGCGCTGCCTGGTCCTCTGTGCACAGGTGCATGCTGGGATGTGGAGGAGGAACGGCTTCTCTCTGATCAACCAGGTGAGTCTGTGATTAGCTGAGAAGCCCAGGTGTGCAGGAACAGCTGCTGATGCGTCCTGTGTTCCAGATCTACTACTACCACAACGTCAAGTGCAGAGTGGAGATGTTCGACAAGGACCTGGCCATGCTGCAGGTACACTAGTTCTGGTTGGTCCTGCTTTGGTCAGCTCTGGTTCTGTTCTGGTTCTGGTTGGGTCCGCTAACAGCTGCTGTTTCTCCAGGTTGGTGCCTCCATGATGGATCCGAACCACTTCCTGATGATCGTTCTGAGCCGCTTTGAACTCTTCCACACCTTCAGCGCCGCCGACCTACGGAGAAGATACAGGGAGGCCAACAAGGTCAGAACCGGGTCAGAACCCAGAACTGGGTTAGGTTGGGGTTGGGCAATATGGAGATATAATTCTCTGATGTGTTGATCCCTGGTTTTGACCTGGTTCTGTGCGCTTTGTGTGCAGGACCTGGCCCAACAGAACACGCTGATAGAGGAGATGCTACACCTCATCATCATGGTGGTAGGTGAGTCTGGCAGGTGAGCCGACCTGCGGCAGGTGAGTCGACCTGCGGCAGGTGAGCCGACCTGCGGCAGGTGAGCCGACCTGCGGCAGGTGAGCCGACCTGCGGCAGGTGAGCCGACCTGCGGCAGGTGAGCTGACCTCCGGCGTGTCCCGGTCCTCCAGGTGAGCGTTATGTTCCGGGCGTCGGCCAGGTGGAGCTGCTGGATGAGGTCAGGAGGGAGATCCTCCACCAGCTGTGCATCAGACCCATGGCTCACAGCGAGCTGGTCAAGGCTCTGCCTGAGAACGTAAGACACAGCCGTTACCATGGTTACCTGGCTGCTCACCTGGCTGCTCACCTGTTGGATGGTGTTTTTCAGGGCAACAAGGAGACGGGTCTGGAGAGAGTCATTGACAGCGTTGCGTCATTCAGGTCAGTCTGTTAGTTGGCCTTCCGCCTTAAACATGTCCACCTTAACGGCGGTCAGCATCAGGTGTGCTGTGTTGACAGGAAGCCAGGTGTGACGGGGCGGGGCCTGTATGAGCTGCGTCCTGAGTGGTCCAAACGCTTCGACCTCTACTTCCATCACTACAGCCGGGCGGATCAGTCCAAGGTAACCGGGTCGGAACTGATCCGGCTCCGGCGGTTGCTCTGGTGGTTACGGGTTGTCATGGTTACGGGATGTGTTTCAGGCCGAGGAGGCTCAGAGGAACCTGAGGAGACAGAACGGCGAGGACACAGGTGAGCACCGCCTTCGGTCACAGAGCAGGGGTCACCGACCTGAGGCCCTGGTTCTGGTTCTGGGAGCTGCTCCACGGTGCAGAGCAACACGGGGGGCCGTGTAGCAGCACCTGGTGCTGCTTGATGCCCACATGATGCTGCCTGGTCACCAGCCGTTAGTCAGGATCCAACATGGCAGCCTGGGAATCAGAGGGTCTCTGACTCCCTGTTGGAGTTTTTCTGTGATCCTAAATTACCCACCATGACTAATGTTGCTGCTGCAGCGCCTCCTGCTGTGCGCTGAGTGCCACGAGATTTTACTTTAAATGAAAAAAGGAAAGAATATTTATTGTTTGTTTTATTATCCAACCGTCTTTACTATTAACAAAACTGTGTGGGGAAAAGATCTTTTGCACCAGAACATCAGTCTGTGGGGGTCAAAGGGCACGCTGAAGCCCGAGTCTGATTGGTCAGTTTGCTTTTGTTAATTTGGCAGTTTGGACCTCCGTGTGGATCCTGTGCGGTTCTGACGGGTCGCCGTCGGCCGACATCCGAGTTAAACGACGTAATCCAGTCCAGACGTTCGTTGTTGCTTCTCCTTCGGTCCTCTGGACGTCTGGGACCCAAAATAAATAAATGTCTGCTGGTTTCGGTGCTGGCGACCCGTCAGAACTGCACAGGATCCACACGGAGGTCCAAACTGCTCGTCCACTATTAGCTACAGAAAAACACCAAGCTGCCAAATTAACAAACTGACCAATCAGACGCGGGCTTCGGCGTGCCCTTTGACCCCCACAGACTGATGTGAACAAGATGTTTTGGCACAAAGGGTCTGATTTTCTCCACCGTGTTAATAGTGCAGAGGAGCAGAGCGGCTCCAGCTGCAGGTAACTTTGACCTTTAACCCGAGAAAACGGTTTTATCCATAAAGCAACTTATTTTAAACATTTTTATAATTTACTTTTTAAAGAAAACAAATCTTCTAACTTCAATGTAAAGACATAAATTTGTTGGCAGCTCCCTACTGACGATGCTGGCCTGTCAGACTCACCTGGTCACCATGGTAACCTGTGTTGCAGCCCTGCCCCCGCCCCGGCCGCCCCCCCTCTGCCCGCTGTTCGGCAGCCTGGTCAACCTGCTGCAGTGCGACGCGCTGCTGGCACTAGAGGGCGCCGTGCTGCAGTGGGCCGTGGAGCCCAGCGGAGGAGGCTGGACCGAGTCCATGCTGCAGAGGGTGAGTTCTGGACCTGGAGCTGGAGCTGGATCTGGGCCTGGTTCCGGTTCTAATGCTGCCTCCCCCTTTCAGGTGCTGCACCTGGTTGCCATGGCGCTCCTGGAGGAGCAGCAGCAGCTGGAGAGCAGCGGCGCAGACGAAGACGTCTCCTTCACCTTCAGCACCAGGATCACACGTCAGTACCTGAGCTCGGCTCACCTGGCGTCCAGGTGAGGAGGAGCCGGACTGACCGTGAT
Source organism: Poecilia formosa (assembly GCF_000485575.1). Classification (NCBI taxonomy): domain Eukaryota; kingdom Metazoa; phylum Chordata; class Actinopteri; order Cyprinodontiformes; family Poeciliidae; genus Poecilia; species Poecilia formosa. The sequence goes on along the minus strand of NW_006800625.1, from coordinate 78,624 downwards.
TCACCTGTGTGTTCAGGTCCAGGTGAGGCTCCCAGCACGTCCGGAAGCGTCCTGGCTCTGCTGGAGAGCCTGCAGAACGCCCCTCACCTGGAGGTTCACAAGGACATGATCACCTGGATCCTCAAGGTAGTGGCAGCTGCAGGTGTAGCTGCTCCAGTGGCCTGACTGATTCCCAGTGAGATAGTTGTGGTGTGTTGGTGTGCAGATGGTGGGAAACATCAAAACCACGAGGGAGCGAACGTCTGGCTCCAGCGTCAGCGTCAGCCATGGCCGCCGCCCTGAAGAGGTGAGTCCTTCACTTCCTGTCTGACTGACCCGCCTTCTGCTCTGATTGGACGGCTTCCTGTCTGACTGACTCGCCCTCTGCTCTGATTGGACGGCTTCCGGCAGTCGGTGAGGGACAAGGACAAGGCGGAGAGGAAAAGGAAGGCGGAGATGGCGCGGCTCCGCAGGGAGAAGGTCATGGCCCAGATGTCTGAGATGCAGAAACATTTCATCAACGAGAATAAGGAGCTGTTCCAGCAGAGCATGGAGGATCTGGAGGCGGCTGCCACCGCCACCGAGCACAGGTACACCTGGAGGCACACCTCTGCATACACCTGTCCAGTGGTTTTTGTCCATCTCCACTGTGTTCTTTCTCGCTCCCAGTCCTCCCAGTTTGGAGCCCACCTGTGTCGCTCATATCTGCGTGGGCCCCATGCGGGTGGGCGGGGCCGAGCGCCGCCAGCTGGTCACCTGCATCCTGTGTCAGGAGGAGCAGGAGGTCAGAGGTCATGGGAGAGCCATGGTGCTGGCAGCCTTCATCCAGAGATCCACTGTGCTGTCCAAGAACCGCAGCCGCGGCATCCCCGACCCAGGTGGGCGGAGCTTAGCCACGGCGTCCGGCCGCCTGTTCCCCGATTGGTCGGTGCTGACGACTCGTCTCTCTGTTGCAGAACGCCTCGACCCGCTCTTCATGCACCCTGACCTCTCGGTGGGTGTCCACACCGCCAGCTGCGGACACATCATGCACGCCACCTGCTGGCAGAGGTGACCCCCTGCAGCCATGCCCGTCCCATCGGCAGCCAGCTGGCCTGGCCCCAGCTGATCCCACCTGTGTGTGCTCAGGTACTTTGAGGCGGTGCAGCAGAAGGAGCAGCGGCGGCAGCAGCGGCTCAGAGGTCACACCAGCTACGACGTGGAGAACGGGGAGTTCCTGTGTCCGCTGTGCGAGTGTCTGAGCAACACCGTCATCCCCCTGCTGCCTCACGCCTGCTCACCTGACCGCAGGTAGCGCCCACACTCAGGTACAGGTGTGACGTGCCACGCTGCCGGAGCTTCCTGACGGCTGTTTGTCCTCAGTGTGGAGCATCCATGTCTGGAGACCTGGCTGAAGAGAACCAATCAGCAGGCAGCGGCTCTAGGCTTCACCCACAGGAAGCAGTCACATGGTCAGTCACCTGCTGGGGGCGGGGCTATCAGCTGGTGTTCAGGTGTTCAGGTGGGTGTCTGTTGCAGGTGCGGCGCAGCAGGTGGAGCCAGCGGTTCCTGACAGGTTCAGGGTCGGCTTTGATCCACAGTGAGTCCCAAGGCCTGGGGGGCGGGGCTAAACGTTTCTGCTGATGTCAGCTGCGATGTCACTTCCTCCCTCAGGAATTCATTCTCCAGCGGCGTTGGGGAGATGATCAACACCTTCAGCATGTCGGCCTATAAGGTCGGCCTCAAGGTCAACCCCAACGAGCAGGACCCCCGAGTCCCGGTGCTGAGCTGGTCCACCTGCGCCTACACCCTGCAGAGCACAGGTACGTCCTCACCTGGCAGGTTGGCCTACGGGTCATCTTCTGACTCACTACCTGGCAGGTAACCCTGGGTCAGGACTGATTTTGTTTCCTGTTTGTTTGGTTGCAGAGCGCCTCCTGATGGATGAGAAGAAGCCGTTGTTTGGAAGCTTACCTTGCCGACAGGTGAGAGCGCCTCCTGGTGACCGCCCCTGGTATTACACCTTCAGCCTTAGGGTTATCTCTGCCTGACCTCTGACCTCTGACTGACCTGCTGTGTTTCAGGATGACTGTCTGAGTTCTCTGACCCGGTTCAGTTCAGCCTGCTGGACCGCCGCTCCGATCAGAACCGTTCAGAACCATTTCATCAGGCTGCTGTCAGGTACACACACACACATTACACACATTACACACACACACACATTACACACACACACACACTACACACACACACACATTACACACATTACACACACACACACATTACACACATTACACACACTACACACACA
>NW_006800625.1:74178-75986 GCF_000485575.1 Poecilia formosa | reverse complement strand
ACACACACACACACATTGCACACACACACACACTAACTGGTTTCTGTCTGGTCCAGTTCTGGTTCCCATTCCGGACTCCCAGCTGGAGGACGCTCCCTGCATCCTGGATGTGGACATGTTCCACCTGCTGGTGAGTCCTGGTAGTGTCCAGGTGACCCCCCAGGTGACCCCCCAGGTGACCCCTGCCCTCCTGTCTGCAGGTGTACAGCGTCTTGTCCTACAGCTCCCTGCACAGTCTGGACCAATCAGGACGAAGGTCTGTGGATTCGGCTCACCTTCACCTGCTTCATCTGGTCACTGTGGCTCACCTGGTTCAGGTGCTGCTCACCTTCACCACCGGTAGGGAAGGACATTCAGACAGAGATTGCTCGTCCCTCACCTGTCTGTCCCTCACCTGTCTGTCCCTCACCTGTCTGTCCCTCACGTGTCCCTGTGGTGTCCAGGTGAGCTGAGTATGGATCAGGACGGTGAGGAGTCAGAGGAGGAGCAGCTCACCTGTCAGCTGTACGGCAGGCTGAGGGATCACCTGGGCAGGTGTGTGACGGTGGTTCCATCAGGCATGTGGGTGGAGAATGTGATTGGCTGACAAGACGTGTGTTGAGCAGGTGTTTACCTGACATCTCCTGTGGGTGGCGCCTGTGGAGGTGTGTGAGAGCCTCCGTCCTGCCCTTCCTCCGGACCGCCGCCCTCTTCTTCCACTACATGAACTCTGCATCGCCCCCTGCTGACCTGCTGGGTGAGAACACCTGCACACTGCACACCTCCACCTGTGGCAGCTTCACCTGAACCTCTGTTATTAGCTGCAGGTACAGGACCTGGCCAGTGGGAGGCGCTGTGTAGCTACCTCAGTCTGCCCTCCAACCTGCTGCTGCTGTACCAGAACCAGCGGACACTTCTGGAGCCGCTCATCCACAGGTAACACACCTGACCACAGGTCCAGGTGAGCTGCCAGGTGTGTCACGTCAGCCCTGGCGGGGCAGAGGAAGGGGGAGCAGTGAAGGTGTGCCATGTGTTAGTCATGAACTCTGACCCTGATCCTACCCTCTTCCCCCCAGCCAGAGTCCGCAATGGTGATGGAGCGTATGGGGAGCAGTCCGCTCCCAGTCCGCTCCCAGTCCAATATTTATGTAAATTAAACAAAGTTCTGAGGAGGTTTCAGCCAGGTTAGGCCTTCACACCTGGTCTCTGGTTCCCGTTTCCATGGAAACACATGAAGACATTAGAGAAACAGAAACCAGAACATCTCAGTGGGGCAGCTGTCACTGGCAGCTGACCCACTCCAGCTGAGTGTGTGTGTGTGTGTGTGTGTGTGTGTGTGTGTGTGTGTGTATGTTGCTCTAGGTGGTGCTGTCATCCAGGTGTGGGCCAGGTGCTCCATGGGGGCGGAGTCTTGGTGCGGTTCCCCAGAGAGTCCAACAGGTTGATCGATCTGCCAGAGGACTACAGCATCCTGATCAACCAGGCCTCCAGCTTCACGTGAGCGCCCCCGACTGACAGGAGGAGAACTGCAGGCTGGCTGCATCCCTGATGCTAGCCCCTGGTGCCAGCCCCTGGTACTAGCCCATCGTGCTAGCGCCTGATGCTAGCCCCTGGTGCCAGCCCCTGGTGCTAGCCCCTGGTTCAAGCCAATGGTGCTAGCCCCTGTGTGTCCCTGTGCAGGTGTCCGCGGTCCGGTGGGGATAAGTCTCGCGCCCCCACGCTGTGCCTGGTGTGCGGCTGCATGCTATGCTCTCAGAGCTACTGCTGCCAGACGGAGGTGGAGGGAGAGGATGTCGGAGCCTGCCCCGCCCACACCTTCACCTGTGGAG
>NW_006800625.1:69867-74168 GCF_000485575.1 Poecilia formosa | reverse complement strand
TAGCCCCTGGTGCTAGCCCCTGATGCTAGCCCATGGTGCTAGCCCCTGATGCTAGCCCCTTGTGCTAGCCCCTGGTGCTAGCCCCTGATGCTAGCCCATGGTGCTAGCCCCTGATGCTAGCCCCTTGTGCTAGCCCCTGGTGCTAGCCCCTGTGTGTACCTGTGCAGGTGTCCGCGGTCCGGCGGGGATAAGTCTCGCGCCCCCACGCTGTGCCTGGTGTGCGGCTGCATGCTATGCTCTCAGAGCTACTGCTGCCAGACGGAGGTGGAGGGAGAGGATGTCGGAGCCTGCACCGCCCACACCTTCACCTGTGGAGCGGGCATCGGCCTCTTTCTCAGGTAACACAGTTGCCTCTGCGTGGATCACATCTGTTGATGCAGTCTGCAGCAGTGTAACCTGTGTGTGTGTGTGTGTGTCTGTGTGTGTGTGCGCGCACAGGGTCAGGGAGAGCCAGGTGTTGTTCGTTGCAGGTAAAACTAAGGGCTGCTTCTATCCCCCGCCGTACCTGGACGACTATGGAGAAACCGACCCTGGCCTCAAGTACGTCCTTTTTTCTGCCGTTGCCATGGTGAATCGTGTTATCTGGGCTCAGGGCTGCTGTACTTAGACGGGATTTCTCCTGTCTGGAGCTTCACAGAGCTGGGTAGGTTTACTCTGAGTTAGTTAACTCTGCTCTCTGGGGCCCAGTCTGGGGACCCATCCACCGCAGGACTGTTTCACAAGCCAGGGCAGCAGATGAACGCGGCCGGGCTGAGTTAACCCTTTTCTGATCGGTCAGCGCTCGCGCTGATCAGAGCCAATAAATTTTATTGCTGATTCTGTTTTCTTATTTCTCTGTTTGGTCTTTTTTTTATCACCCTGCATTAAAATATCACCAATTAATTTTGGTATCGATTCAAGTACTATCATTTTAAAACACCATTATTAATTTTAAAATGACCCATATGGACTGTTATATTCCATTGTGTTTCTGAAGGCCTTTAATAGACCAATTGCATTGAGGGGGTTAGAGAAATGGGTCATAAAGTAGTAAAGGTTTTGTAATCTGGTCGAGCCGCATTAGTGGTACCGTACTTTTACTCCAGTACGTCTCCAATAGTGGGGCGTGTTTAATAGACGGGCCTCCGGCCACTAGGTGGAAGCAGGGTTCACACTGATTCACACTTGGAAATGGTTTTAGAACAATCAAACGGTGTGTACAGTGCTAGAGCCACAGATAAGTTATAAGACATTATTGGGTTGGCACCAGTATTTAAAGGGGAACCAGTTAGGAAATAGAGAACCACAGGATTAGGTTAGGGTTGTAAATTTGAGCAAATGACAGGTAGAATTATAGTATTTGTTTTTACTAAACAAATATTTGGAAATGTATATTTTGGTGTAAATACACATTCAGTCGATCTGCTTTTGTTTATTTCCTTTATTCTGATTTGCTTTAACTCATCAATAATTAAGACGTTGGTTTGGTGTGAGGAACGTAGCGTAGCATCAGTGAATCTGTGATCGATCTCATTGGTCTGCTGAATAAACCTCATGAATCCTGGTTTGGTCTGAACGGATGAAACCAGGATGGAGTCGAGTCGGGATCATCTGATTATTGATTAATTGATTTTTATTTGTTCCCTGCAGGCGTGGGAACCCGCTCCACCTTTGCTCAGAGCGCTATCAGAAGATCGAGCGTCTGTGGCGGCAGCACGGCATTGCTGAGGTCATAGGTCATGCTCAGGAGGCCAATCAGACGCTGGTTGCCATCGACTGGCAGCACCTGTGACCACGGACTGGCCCTGCCAACTAACGAACCTCTTTGAACCAATCAGCTCGCTGCAGCTGCAGCCTGAGGTCGGAGCAGCTTTCAGGGATTTTTTAGGGCGTTTGGATCCTGACCTTTGACCTCTGATTGTCACCTCTTCCCCCTCAGTCCTCCAATCAGACATCACCTCTTCAGGAGTTGTCGTGATTGGCTGGAGGTCAGGTGATTTATGTCAGGTGTACATTGCATTTTCATGGACTGGGTCTCCATGGCAACCCAGGTGACAGTAATCAGCTTACTCCCTGAGACGTCATCATGAAAACTTCAGCCAATCGGAAGCCAGAACTGTGCGAACGACGCTGTTGGTCCACCGTCTCCATGGCAACTAGGTTGATGAGCCGAGTCTGATCGGGTTCTATTCACTTCCGCTTTAATGTTTTACTTAACGAGGTGAGCGTGTGACATCACTTCCCGTTTGTGTGTTTGAGTTTGGGGAGGCGGAGCGTCAGAACCAGACCAGAACCGGACTGGGTCCGGCTGATGCTCCGTCTTGGTAACGTCACTTTAACCTGTAGAACAGAACCAATAAAATGGGCTTTAAAGAACCTCTGAGTCCAGTNAGCAGGGTTCACACTGATTCACACTTGGAAATGGTTTTAGAACAATCAAACGGTGTGTACAGTGCTAGAGCCACAGATAAGTTATAAGACATTATTGGGTTGGCACCAGTATTTAAAGGGGAACCAGTTAGGAAATAGAGAACCACAGGATTAGGTTAGGGTTGTAAATTTGAGCAAATGACAGAATTATAGTATTTGTTTTTACTAAGCAAACATTTGGAAATGTATATTTTGGTGTAAATACACATTCAGTCGATCTGCTTTTGTTTATTTCCTTTATTCTGATTTGCTTTAACTCATCAATAATTAAGACGTTGGTTTGGTGTGAGGAACGTAGCGTAGCATCAGTGAATCTGTGATCGATCTCATTGGTCTGCTGACTAAACTTCATGAATCCTGGTTTGGTCTGAACGGATGAAACCAGGATGGAGTCAAGTCGGGATCATCTGATTATTGATTAATTGATTTTTATTTGTTCCCTGCAGGCGTGGGAACCCGCTCCACCTTTGCTCAGAGCGCTATCAGAAGATCGAGCGTCTGTGGCGGCAGCACGGCATTGCTGAGGTCATAGGTCATGCTCAGGAGGCCAATCAGACGCTGGTTGCCATCGACTGGCAGCACCTGTGACCGCGGACTGGCCCTGCCCACTAACGAACCTCTTTGAACCAATCAGCTCGCTGCAGCTGCAGCCTGAGGTCGGAGCAGCTTTCAGGGATTTTTTAGGGCGTTTGGATCCTGACCTTTGACCTCTGATTGTCACCTCTTCCCCCTCAGTCCTCCAATCAGACATCACCTCTTAGGGAGTTGTCCTGATTGGCTGGAGGTCAGGTGATTTATGTCAGGTGTACATTGCATTTTCATGGACTGGGTCTCCATGGCAACCCAGGTGACAGTAATCAGCTTACTCCCTGAGACGTCATCATGAAAACTTCAGCCAATCGGAAGCCAGAACTGTGCGAACGACGCCGTTGGTCCACCGTCTCCATGGCAACCAGGTCGATGAGCCGAGTCTGATCGGGTTTTATTCACTTCCGCTTTAATGTTTTAATTAACGAGGTGAGCGTGTGACATCACTTCCCGTTTGTGTGTTTGAGTTTGGGGAGGCGGAGCGTCAGAACCAGACCAGAACCGGACTGGGTCCGGCTGATGCTCCGTCTTGGTAATGTCACTTTAACCTGTAGAACAGAACCAATAAAATGGGCTTTAAAGAACCTCTGAGTCCAGTCACTGACCAAACAACCCAACCAGGACCGGGTCAGAACCGGGCTAGGTCCACAGCCAGTCATCTGGTTCTGATGTGGTTATGGAGGACCGGACCTGCTGACTCCTCGGTTCTGCTCCGGTTCTACGTCCATCTGTCGCTGGACAAGATGGACGCCCAGCGTTCTGGTGGTCGGTTGGTACCGACCCGGTTTACAGAATATTTGGTTAATTAATTTGATCATGATCCATTTTTAGTTTAGGTTTTTCTCCTGAACAAAGTTTAAAAAATAAAATAAGTTACGACCCAGAGGGCTCGGCTGAAGCCAAGATGGAGGTTCTGTCAGAACAGGATGGGTTCAGGTGGGTCCAGAACCTTCCAGGGTTTCAGCCTGGATAATTTGTGCGAATGTTCCAGAAAAAAGCTTGTTCTTCCTGATCGGGTCCAGCTCCGGTGACTGTTGGAACCAGTCTGTCTGCTGGATGCAGCAGCTCCGGGTCAAGCGAGCGGACCGGTCCGGTCCAGTTGGGTCGGGTTCTGGCTAAAACCAGGAAGGAGCTTCAGCCAGACTGCTGCTGGGTAAACGTGCTGACCTGAGGTCTGCTGGTTCTGGTCCACAGAGCCAAATATGTAGAAGCATCTTTCAACTTCTATGACCACAAATCTGGAACAAACTGCAGAAGAGCCGAAACCCAGAGGAGCCCAAAGTGGGTCCTGGAGGCCCGGAGCC
>NW_006800625.1:60018-69506 GCF_000485575.1 Poecilia formosa | reverse complement strand
AAACCAGGAAGGAGCTTCAGCCAGACTGCTGCTGGGTCAACGTGCTGACCTGAGGTCTGCTGGTTCTGGTCCACAGAGCCAAACATGTAGAAGCAGCTTTCAACTTCTATGACCACAAATCTGGAACAAACTGCAGAAGAGCCGAAACCCTGAGATCCTTTAAGGCAGAGGAGCCCAAAGTGCGTCCTGGAGGCCCGGAGCCCAAATCCAGGCGCAGCAGGAGGACACAGAGGGACATTGTGGGACATTGGCCGCCCACAGAGTTAGCCAGACTTGTCATTTGGTGGCAGTGGACCTGGACTTATTTTGAGTGTCTTCTTGGGGTGGTCACCATGACTACCAGGAAAGCTCTGCCTGCTACATTGTGTTCGGCATGGCGACGGTCCGGTCTGTCCTGTTGTCCTCTGATGGACTGAAGAGCCGTCCAACCCTGGAGGTGGCGCCAAAGATGATGACGTGTTTACTGTTGACAGCGTGTTGTCATGGTCACACAGTGGTGCAACTGCACATTATTCAGGTGGATGCGAAAACATAAATCGGCGCCTCTGCGTAACACCATCCTCAGATTTAGAGTGCGGATTGCTGGGCCTCACCTGTGCGGGGGCGGGGCCAGGTGAGCCGTCTGACAGGAAGCTGCTGCTTAGCTCCAAACCCATTAGCAGTAATTGGAGGATTAGAGCCTCAGATGATCCGCTGCTAATCAGATCAGGAGCGGCTTTAGCAGGACGCCAGGCTGCTGCTCACATTCACACCTCCGCTCCGCGCTGGTTCCTGCTGTCGGTTCTCCATCATGACTCAGAGCCCTGCGGTCCAGTTCCTGAGCTCCTCCTGGGACGGTTTGCAGCTCTGAGTCTCGTGGTTCTGCAGACCTGTTCAGGACAGTCGCTGTGAACTGACGCCATGCCGTTCCTGTCGCTGAAGTTCAACCTGCAGAAGCGGGTCAAGCTGGCTCAGGGTCTCTGGATGCTTTATTGGCTCGCCGTCATTGTGGGCATCATCCTCTTCAGCCTCGGCATCTTCTTCAAGATCGAGCTGAGGAAGAGGAGCGAGATCATGGACAACAACGAGAGCCATCTGGTGCCCAACCTGCTGATCCTGGTCGGCATGCTGTCCTGCGGACTGAACGCCTTCGGGGGGAAGCTGTGCCATGACTCTCTGGACCCCCAGAAGTTCTCCAAGATGAAGCCGATGCTGCGGCCCTACATGCTGCTGTGCTGCGGCTTCAACGCGCTGCTGCTGCTGCTGGTGCTGCTCTGCTTTCTCATGCAGTTCGCCGTGTACTTGACGCTGGCCGAGGGCCTGAAGAACGCCATCCGCTTCTACAAGGACACGGACACGCCGGGACGCTGCTTCATGAAGCGGACATTGGACATGACTCAGATCGAGTTCCGGTGCTGCGGAAACAACAACTTCAGGGACTGGTTCGAGGTGCAGTGGATCAGCAACCGCTACCTGGACATGAGCAACGACGTGGTCAAAGAGTGAGTACCTGAACACAGCAGGTCGGGTTCCGACGGAGAATCTGGGCTGGTTTTAGTTCCTTGGTGAGGTAAAGCTGCAGGTGGATTGTTTGTTCAGGGACTCAGCAGGGGATCAATCTGGGCTTAAGGAGGTCAAAGTTCCCAGCAGCAGGGGGCCGTTCTGCAGCAGACCCGACCCGTTAGAAAGTGAAACTCAAACAGAGCTTAATCTGCATGAAACTGATGATGTCATCACAGCAATAATAAAAAAGCAGAAGGTGGTTGAAGATCCTGAACTGATTAGTTCAGGATCGTTTTCAGGTGAGAGGTCACCAGTTTCACCGTGGAGCGGTCTGGGTCTCTGCTGGGGTTCTGGAGGAGTTCCGGGGTCCTGGTGGGTGGAGCAGGAAGTGGTTGGAGGTACTGAAGGACCAATCAGCTCTGATAACATGACCAGAGGTGTGAAGGCTGTGGGGGGCTAGAACCAGAACCAGAACTTCACCTCCCTGCTGCTGCAACGTTTCACTGATTTTTAAAAGTTTTGTATTTTCTGTGCCGATTGGTTGAGTCAGTCTGAACATGTTCAGTTTGGAAGGTCAGCCTTCCATGAGGAACCCTCCATGATTCTCATCTCATACCTCAGCAGAGCCCTGTAAGACCCGGCAGGGTCTGACCTGTGTTTGTCCCTCAGCCGTGTCCTCAGTAACGTGGAGGGGAAGTACCTGATGGACAGCGTCCCGTTCAGCTGCTGTAATCCCGGTTCGCCCCGCCCCTGCATCCAGCATCACCTGACCAATAACTCCGCCCACTACGACTACGACCACCGAACCGAGGAGCTGAACATCTGGAACCGCGGCTGCCGCCAGGCCGTTTTCTCCTACTACAGCGGCATCATGAACAGCATCGGAGCGCTGCTCATCTTCACCATGGTCCTGGAGGTAAGGCTCCGCCCACCCACACTGCCGCAGCCAATCAGCCTCCGGCGCCAGCCACGTGCGTTCTTAAAGGAACAGAACTGGAGTAAGTGAAGTGTCGTGACGCCTGTCTGGTTCTCGCTGGTCAGTCAAAACTGTAGCTTCATTATCAGGAATCCATTAGCCACAAACTGTCCCACATCATCATCCTTCCTCCACCGTGCTTTCTGGTGGCTATGAGCTGTTACTGCTGATCTGCTGTTCTCACAGAGCTCTGCTTTAGGAGTCTTTGTTAGCAAGTTGCTGAACACTATTTGATATATTTACATAAAACCATTATAGATTTATTAACAGTGGCTATAAATTACCTTTAGGCTTCAAGCCACTGAAACACCCTGGACATCTCAGCTGGCTGTTAGCTTAGCAGGCTAAGGTTCGTCTTACTTCAGCAAGTTGAGGCTAATGTTAGCAGGTTTAGTTATCAGATTTTCATTTTGTAATTCAGCATTTTTGGTAACAAATTCTAAAGCACAAATTTCCTTCAGTTTTGTCAAATTTTATCTGAATAAAGTTCAACATCTATGTTGACGTTTTGGTTATCAATTGTTGGTAGTTAGACATTTATACTCAACTCTTACTTTGAAGTGGTTTTAGATGCAGCAGTTCCATTTCCTGTTGTTGCGTTCCCTTTTTTTCAAGAAACTTTATTTAGCAATTGACAATAAACAACCTAAAAGAAAAACGCATGAACATGAACCAGGGTGATATTTAGATAAATACAGTCGTTCAATATGAACAGTTTTGGCAGTTTCTTCATGTTCTGCTCATCATACATGCAGGATTTCAACATGATTGGATTCAGTACTTTAGCGTTAGCTTCTGCTAAATACCATGCTGTCTAGCACTTTAACTTTAGCCCGTTAAATCCCGTGGCATTAGTCCAACATTAGCTAAACTAAAGTTTATTACTGCTTTGGGTTAGTGCAGCTAACCTTTTAGCTAGCTGTGCCCACCAATGTATTGTACCATTCATTCAGAAGTCTGTTCAAAGTCGTTTACTGGAGCAAAAACCTTCACAAAATAATCCTGACAGACTAACATTAAGGATTAGCATTAGCATGCTACTGCTGTAGCAGCAGATAGAGGCAAACATTCAGAAACTCTTCTGTAATGTAGAATGAGACGGTTATGGAAGTAAATGTCAATCAAATCAAATGGATAATGAGTTACAGCTCATCATGGCCTCCTCTGTCTGGTTTCAAGATCTAAGACCCACCAAGCTCGTTAGCTTATTTTAAGCTTTTCTTTCATGGAAGTTGCATCGTTTCTCGTTCAAACCGTAGGGTCTCCTTTCCTGCTAAAACAGGCTCGATCCGTTGGTGACGTTGATACAAGACGAGTTCCTATGGTTAGCATGGGATAGCAGGGCAGTTCAACTGCTTCACAGCATCAAAGGAAACATTAGAAAGAAAGAAACTTATATCGCTATAACATTCAGAGTCATAAACATCCTGAAGGTAGCCTTAGCATGTTAAAGTTAGCATTACATTAGTCTTGCATGTTAAGCTAACAAGGCGAGGTTATTAATTGGATTTCATTCTTCACAGAACAAACTTTAAAACTCGTCCTTTGCGCTGGCAAAGGAACACGTGTACATAAAAAAAACTGCTTTAAAGTTAGCACTGGCATGCTAATGATAGTTCTTAGCATGCTAACAGGCAGCCTCTATTTTCAGCTGGTCCTGCCTCTGATGGTGAAAGTTGTGGATGAAAACCTCCACTGATGAAGTCTCAAAGCCAGCCTTCATCAGCTAATATGCTAACATGCTAACTGCAGCGTGCCGCTCCAGTTCGTCCTCTGCTGCACCTGGGGAAGTTTTCAGGTAGTTGGAGTGAAATGATCCTGCCTCCTGCTGGCGGGTTGATGTACCTGCAACACTCCACCTGTGAAAGTTAACCTGGCTTTTCGGACAGAACACATTAAAAGAACCAAAAATCAACTGGAACCAGAACAGAACCATCGATCTGGGCCTGACGGTCTGTTGCCATGGTAACCGGTTGCCTGCCTCGTCCAGCTGCTGTCTTTAACCCGTGGACGGGTTCATGGAGGATCAGCTGTGTTCCTAATCCTCCATTTAAAACAAGATGATCGTCAGAACACCTGGACCGAACCGGCACCAGGTGACCCGGCACGCCGCCACGTTAATCAGATTTACTGCCATGTTTGCTTCTGAACCGGACCGGTCACGGAAACCCGCTGCAGTCCGAGTCCAGTCCGTCAGCGACTCAGACTGACTAGAGAGCCGAGTCCAGGCTGAGCGGCTCAGGTAATCTGCCTGGGGGGCAGAAACTATTCCTGGGGGGTTAATCTGCCGCAGCAGGGTGCATTCTGGGAAGACAGGGACATTGCCTAAGAGGCCCGTTATCTGGGTCAGAACAACAAGTTCAACACTTGAAGTTACTGGCTGAAGGACACACCTGAGCTCACCTGGAGGGGGAGGGAGGGCAGAGGGGGCCTGTGCTCCTGGTTCAGAAAACTGAAAAATGCAGGAACAGGAAGCTGCTGGTTGGTGCAGAGCTGAACCATGTTGATCTGTCCTCTGTGTGTGTGTGTGTGTGTGTGTGTGTGTGTGTGTGTGTGGGCACCAGGCGGGGGACGTGGCGGGCCTAAAGTACCTGAGCACAGCCCTGGAGACGATGGCCGACCCGGAGAACCCGGAGTGTGAGAGCGAGGGCTGGCTGCTGGAGAAAGGCTTCAAGGAGACGCTGGCCGACCTTCTGTCCAAGGTCAAGACCTTCGGCCGCGCCAACCAGGTGGAGGAAGGCAGGGCCTCACCCGACGTCGCTGCCACCTGAAGCCCCGCCCACTGGCAACCTGAGGTCTCCCATCCCCTTCCCCCACCGCAGCCATCTGCTCCCCCCAGAGCCGGGGGGCCGAGAGAGGAGGCGCTGCTTCCCGGACTGACGGACTCTACTGAGCATGTGCAGAAAACACACACACACAGAACACACACCCTGCCCTGTGTGTGTTTCCTTCCAGACTGTAAATTTGTCACTAGAACATTTTAACTGAACAGAATGTGAGGTCCAGATGACCTGAGCCCGACCAGTACCAGCTGGTACCACCCGGCAGCCCTGACTCCTGGCTTCCTGCTGCAGTGTCTCAGTTTCTCCTGCAGGGGGCGCAGCTTTGGAGGATTCTTGCCAAACATTTCTTTTTTAACGCCCAGATTTTAGTTTGTGCGTCGCTGACGGTCGGGCGGGTCGGTACCGGTTGGTACCGGTTGGGTGTGTTGCTATGGAAACAGATAGCCATAGAGCAGGTCACCTTCCTACTCACCTGTGCAGGTAAACACTTCCACATCTGGAGTTTATGCAGAGCTGTGGTCCATGTATTCTGTTGGAGATGCACAGCAGCAGGCAGGAAGTGATGTCAACAGGAAGTCATGCCATAATTGCAAACAGTGACGTCAGAGTAACAGGAAGTGATGTCAGAGTATTTTGCTAGCAGATAGTAAATGACAAGTTTCAACAAGTGATGTCACTGGGCTGGAGGTCAGCTGGCCAGACTATGACTTCATCACCCAGGAAATGATGTCGGCACTTCCTGAGTACTGCCATCACATTTTCACAGGAAATGGGAACTTTCCTGTGAAAGTTCCCATTTCACAAGAAATGGTGACTTTGTAACAGGAAGTGATGTCAGAGTGGTGTTTGTGGTGTTGCTGGATCGGCGCTGTCCCAGCTGCTTGTCTGCGGCGCCTGGCAGGCGGCGCTCAGGGCGAAGCTTCCTGTAGTCAGACTGAAACTCCGTAGAAATAAAAAGTCCAGAACCAATCAGCGTCTTCGTCTTTATTCAGCATCATCCAAATGAGCTGCAGGTGGCGCCGCCGAGCCGGAGACCGTTGTCATGGAGACGAACCTCCTCAGCCAGGCTGCTCCAGAGGCGTTCTGTCCTGGAGATCCAGAGGATCCCAACTGGATCCGTCTGTTTCCAGCTGCTTCCAGAGGTCAGAGGTCAGCGGCAACAAAGACTTTAATGACGTTCAGATCAAAGGATCAAGTATTTAAAAATACATTTATTTAGGAACAAAATGGAGCTAAATGGGTCATGAACAGAACCACAGGAGACCGGTTCTGGAGAGGATCGGCCCAAAACGGCTCCAGAACTCGGGCCGCACCTGGGTCAAAGGTCACAGCCTCATCAGACATTCTGAGTTCTCTGGACATTCTGCAGAACCTGATGGTTCTGGTTCTGCTGGTTCTGGCCCATATTAGCAGCAGCTAAACGGATCAGGATGTTAATGAGCTCAGAGGACAGATTAGTTCTGCTGACGCAGGAAGAAACACCGGGGGGGACCGGGTCGGGTCGGGTCCGGCTCTGGACGCTCAGGTGGCAGCGTGGCTCCCTCTCAGAGCCACAGAACAGAACCTGAACAGAACCTGCATCAGGGTCAGAGCTGCAGAACCTTCTGGACCAGTCGTCCACAGCTGAATGAGGGAAACCCAGCCCACATGGTTCTGCTGGGCTGGTCCGGTACCATTGGCCTGTGTCACTGTGAAAAAAACCCAGTTCCATCAAGTCAAGAACCGGGAGCTCCGTGAACAGAACCAGAACTGAACCAGAACCAGAACCGGCTGGAGAGGGAAAACAAACCCAGATTCAGTTTAGAGAAACCAGAACCTCCTAGTGGGAATCGGAACCGTCTGGACCAGAACCACAGTGGGTTCTGCTGGTTCTTTGTCCACTTGGCAGGTAAAGTCTGATGATGATGATGATGATGATGTTTACAAACATCCAAAAACCTTCAGAGAAAAATCCAGAACCAGACGAGACACAAATGTCCAAAAACCCGTAGAACCCCCGAGGCTCCAGATCCAGCTGCTGTTGCCATGGCTACCACTTCTGGTTCTTGGACAGGTAGGCGACGAGCGCCACGGTGACGCCCACGTAGATCCCGGTTCCTATGGTGATGGAGAGAACGGCGAGGAAGAGCGCCCGCCTGGAGGTGGAGCCGGCCAGGTGGAGGTCACCTGTAGACACCGCCCGGCTGGTCTGCGGACAGAAACAGGGGTCACGACCCTGCGGTGGGACACTGGGTTCTGGTGGTAGCCCCCCACCGCCGTCCATCGCCATGGCAACGCTCACGATGAACTGTAGCCAATAACCCACCATGCTGACTCCATATTTTCCCACTTATTTGGACTTTCAAAATAAATGTCAATGACCAGTTCAGAAAAGTAAAAGCCTGTTTTCTGATTCCACCAGAAGGTTCTGACCCGGTTCTGACCTGGCGGGATCCAGAGTAGGTCCTGGACGTTCCGGCGTCCATGTTGTAGTTCTCTTCCTGGTTTAACACACCTGGATCAGATGAACACCGACATGCTGAGGAGGAAGTTACATCACCAGGACAGACTCTGGACCCCACTGGGTCAGAACCAAACCTTCACATCAGAACCACCAGAACCACTTCTGGACCAGAACCCACAGTGTGTGAACTGCTGGCGCCCGTTGTTTTGGTCTGGAAGGAGAATAAAGTTTATTCAAAGTGTTACTATTGGCAACAAGCACATACTGAGCACGCTCAGTAGGGCTGACTGCAGAGCGGTTACTTAGCAACTGGAGCGGGGAGTGTTAGAGATTTTTTGGTATTATCATTTGAAAAATACCCATCAGGCAGGGGGGAGTGAGCAGCAACAAGAGAAGAAGAAACTGCAGGAGGTCACAGGTTAACACAACATCCGCCCAGCCAGGCTCCGCCCCCTCACCTGGTGCGCCAGGTAGAAGGCAGCGATGCCAAGCGGCCAGAAGCAGCAGAGCATGGAGAAAACGCTGAGGCTCCGATGATCTCTGGGAGGAAGCAGCAGGAAGGCGTCATCGCTCTGAGAGGAGGCGCTGGAGAAATCGCTCTGCTCACACACACAATACACACACAGGTTACATCAGACTCACTGGATGATGGATGATGGATGATGGATGGATGCTGACCTCCAACTCCTCGTCCCCAACCCGGTCAAAGGTCATCGGGGGAATCTTGGTCTCGTCTCCACTGAGTTCCAGTAACTTGCTGTCAGAGCATCGCAGCGTCTCCCTGGAAGATCCGGTTGAGCAACAGATGGGGGAGGGGCTTTCGATGAAGGTGGTCTCGCAGCAGGCCCCGCCTCCAGACTCCGCCCACAGCCACAGGGCTCGGGGATCCAGCTGCTGAGGAGGCTCCGCCCCCGGCCTGTGGGTGTTGATGAGGTCACCACGTTCTGTCAGTGGGGACGGCCCTGCCTCTGCTGCTCTGCCCTGCATGGCGCTCCTGCTGCTCCTCGGAGGGGTCAGAGGTCAGACTGTGACCTGGAATAGGAACAGGAAGCTGTCACTATCGACTGCTAGCCCTGAAGAGGCCGTGAGAGCAACCATCAGCAACCAGTTCACCCAATGCTGGCTTGACGTGTCCTCAGCCAAGACACTTTTCTGCTCTGTCCTTCGAAGGAGGAGGACACACCTTCTCCGTCTCCCTGTCCTCCTGTCCTCCCCATATTCCCTCCTCACCGTCTGTGTCCCGTGTTTTCAGAATCTTTCTTTTGAAAAGCTTCCAAAGTTGCAAATTATTGATCTGGTCAGCTGGTCTCTCAACCCAACTGATAGAATTTTTTCCACTGGGAAACCGGGTAAAGGGGAACCTTCGTGTCCCGGCGGGACATTCTTCACTGGATACACGATGGATTCTGGATGGAAGTGGAAGACCGTGTGTCTGACGATGCCGTCAGTCGAGGATGTTGAAGACGTGTAGATGATTGGAGTCATGATAACAGGGTTTCTGCTTATTGGAGTTGGCGGATACCTGGCTTATCGGAAATTTCGGAAGATGCTGGTGGCAGTTTTGGCCACTTCGAGGCTGCCAGGTCCGGTTGATGGGATCTGCAGAGCGATCAATGATATGGGAGCTGAGCGCAGACTGGGTGTGATCCTGGAACAGGACCGAGGCCGGCAGCGGATCTCGGACCCAGAATGGATACGGTGTGACCGTTGTTCGCTCGGATCAGGCAGGAGACCCTAAATTTGGCTGTTTGGATTTGCCACTGAGAAGCTCCAGAGAGACTTTCAAGGCAGCCAGTAAACTGAT
>NW_006800625.1:51737-59371 GCF_000485575.1 Poecilia formosa | reverse complement strand
ATGGGGGCCCAACAGGTGGTATGGGGGCCCAACAGAGGGCACTGTGCAGGGAGCCTGGCCTCAGTACCTCAGGGCAGCCTGGGCTACTATCCAGTAAATGGTAGCACCTGCAGTACCTCTAGAGTGGACAGAACTGATACCATCAGCATGTGGTAGCTACATGCTAAAGGAAACTACATTCTTATAGTAGGTACATGCTAATGTTAGCTACCTGATTATGGTAGCTACATGCTAATAGTAGCTACATGCTAGTAGTATTTACATGCTGATGGTAGCTCCGTGTTAATAGTAACTTTCCTCCATCAGATGTTGAATAATGAAGCTGAAGTTGGTTTCCCATTCAGGAAATGGCTAAAGGGTGATTCCACCTAATTATTCACTGCTTTCCGCATCTTTAATCTACTCTAGTTAAAAAACTACAACACGTAGACCAGGGGTGGGCAACTCCAGGCCTGGAGGGTCTCCTGCAACTTTTAGATGTGTCTCTACTTCAACACACCTGAGTCAAATAATGAGGTCGTTAGCAGGACTGGAGAACCTGACTGCACTGAGGAGGAGATTCAGCTGTTGGATTCAAGTGTTTTAAACCAGGGAGACGTCTAAGAGTTGCAGGACAACGGCCCTCCAGGACCAGGATTACCCACCCCTGACCCCTGACCCCTGACCCCAGAATAATCCAGTCTGGACTGGACTGGATTATTCTGCTCTAATAGCAGAATATTTTAATATATATTTTAATCCATGTTTAGAATTTGTGAAACCTTTGTGACTTGTGAAACTTCATTAAAGTTTAGATTACTATTCACGCTTGTTCCATGTATTTTTTTTTTCAAATTCAAACTCAATTCTAATTCAAAACCACTACTTTAATCCCATAGGGAAACTAAATGTTGGTGTAACTCATTAATTATTCAAAGAGTTATTGTAGATGGTGATGGCTGCTGGAAGGAAAGATCTTCTGCAGCGGTCTGTTAAGTTTCACAAATCAAATAAAGGTTTCACAAATCCCTTGGTTTTATATATTCTGCTATTAGAGCAGAATAATCCAGTCCAGGTTTGAAGAGTCTAGGTGTTGTAGTTTTTAAGGTGGAGTCAATTAAGGATGTGGAAGGTAGTGAAAATTTAGGTGGAATCGCCCTTTAGCCAATTCCCGAATTGGAAGCTGGAATTGGAAACCAACTTCAGCTTCGTCGTCAGATGAAGCTTTGGAGTCCTCTGGACTTGATAAATCGCTTTATGATGTTCTAAATTAAGTTCTTTATTTGTTTGTTTCCCTTTTTGGTGGTTAATTATTATTTCTGGTTTGAGAGTATATGATTTTATTTTGAAGGGATTAGTGTTAGCTTTAAATATTAATAAAGGCAGCTTAACAATGAAAAGACAGAAGAGAAGTTGTTATGGAGATATGTCTTGTTATTAGCAGTGTGACATAAATAAAAACATGTTTTAAACATTATGTAACTAAAACTAAAATAGTTTTAGGCTGCAGCCGGTATTTAAAACCCATTTAATCCCACCAGCAACAATTGTTGCCTGACATTTTTTCTAACTTCTGGAAGCTCTAGAAGAATTGTTTTGACTTTTAGCAACTAATTGAAGATTTTAAATCAAATAATAATGTGTCTACTCTAAGCAATATCAATTTCATGTATCTAGTGTGACAGGTCACATGACTAGACCTCTTTACTTCCTGCCTGTAACGCTGGAGGTAAATGTCAGTCACAAACCTGAACAAGAGGAAGTCAGTAAAATATTTAAATAAACAAATATAAAATATTTTATACATATGTCCTTTCAAGTGTCTTCTACTGACATATAAAGAAAATTGTATCCATTCATTCATCTTTTAGTCATAAGAAGAGTGAATGTAAGCGTGGCAACAACTGTTGCTGCTAGCATAACACATAGATAGCACTATGCTATGTGTCCATAGCTTTGCTGTTTATTCGATATGCCTTGCTGTTTCCATACAGCTTAAAATTATCAGATATTTAGATCTTCTAGACCTGAAGGAACCTCAAAATTATGTCTTCTAAATCCCACAGTTGAACCCCCCTTTATGCCGCCCCCTCAAATACCAAACCTTTCTACAAAATGTGACCTTTGCACTGAATGACGACTACAAGATGACGCAGCGCCTGAATCTAGTTTAGGACAAGGAAAAGGTCTTGGTCTGGTGGAACAGGGACAATGTCCTCTCAGATGCAGATTTGTTCAAACTAACACTTTCATCTGATTTTGCCTCATTGATGAAATGACCAAATGAGGTCAAAGGTCGCTTGATACATTGAGACAATGACATCTGCAGGATGTGGCATTCAATTTATGTTTCTAAAATATTTCTGAACACTCTTGTAACCATTCTTTGTTATAATAGGTTATGCATATCATGATTTTTCTTATTTTTTATAT
Organism: Poecilia formosa; assembly: GCF_000485575.1. Taxonomy (NCBI): domain Eukaryota; kingdom Metazoa; phylum Chordata; class Actinopteri; order Cyprinodontiformes; family Poeciliidae; genus Poecilia; species Poecilia formosa. The sequence continues at coordinate 56,959 of NW_006800625.1, read as the reverse complement.
TTATAAATAGGCCATATGTGTGTAATTCAGACTATGCTGTTTCCCACCGGCAACAATTGTTGCTGAGTATAAAACCTGTATTTTCACTAACATAACCAACATAAAATGTAATAATTCATAAATATGTGTTAGGGAGGTCCAAGAATTGAAATGCATGCACTTATTTGGCAGGAAAAAACTTGGGATTAAAACTGTATCTGTTCGGCTGTGTTGTGGTGGCGCAGGGGTTCAGCAGTCCTCGGCGGCTGACGCAGGTTCGATTCCCGGCCTTGGCGACCTTTGTTGCATGTTTTCCCCCTTCTCTCTTTACCCAATTAACTATCAAATAAAGGCCACTAGAGCCAAAAAAAACTGTGTCTGCTCCATCATATTCTAAAACTAAAACAGTTTTACTGTGTAGCCGGTATTTGAAGCTGGACCGTTGAGGTGTTTTTGGCTTACAGTGATTCTGATGCCCAGTTCTAACAGACTGAAGTTCCGGCCTGGTCAGTCTCATCCTCATGTTCTGGTCGGGTTCTGTCTCCGGTGCGCCCTGCTTGGTTGCCATGGTTTCCATATAAAGCAGCGCTGCGACCATCTCAGCTCCTGGTTCGGCATCCTGAGTTCTGGATCAGACTCCCGGTTCGGAACCTTTTCATGCAACAGAACAATCTCCACCTCCCCCCGACACCAACACGCACACGCATAGCTGTTTACAGGCAGAAATGTGTGAAGCTCATGATGATAACTGAATATCCACACACTAGCTCTGACGTCATCCCTGTGATCACGCGAGCGCACATACTCACCTCGCAAGGTGAGGCATGAGAGTCTTCATCTGAGGGGTTGTTGTCCGTCCTCTGACCGACCTCAGAGCGCTCTGAGCCGGGCAGCGAGCTGACAGAGACCCGCTGAGGAGCCGCGGAGCTCCGGACTTCTGAGAGCCGAGAGAGGAGCTTGGCGGGCGGGCAGCAGAGCGCCCAGGTGTCTGGGAGGCTGGAGGATGAGTCTCCTGCAGAGGAGGAGGAGGAGGAGGAGGAGGAATGAACTGAGAATACAGAGGAGGTGTTCAGTTCAGATCTCCTCCTCATGGTCCTAAAGCCCCGCAGGTAAGAAAATATCTCTCTGCTCTTTGAGGAGCTCCAGCCTCCTCTAGGACCCAGATGGAGGTCTGACCCGGATCAGAGCCGGATCAGGACCAAGAGGACTGTTCCTCCTCACACTGAAGGGGAGGTTCAGCCTCCTGGAGGACCTGCTGAGGTCCTTCATCACTGGAACAACTGAATTATTTAATGTAATAAATAATTACGTTAAATAATTCGTAATTTTGAATAATTACGAATTATTCGACCAGAACACTGCAGACACTCTGCTTCAGATCCAACAGAACCTCTGATTGATGAGAAGGACAAAAGAAGTTTCACATGAACCATTTCAGGTTTTCAGAGAGTTACCTCCTGTGTTAGGCTCTGGTTCTGGTTCTGGTTCTGAAAACCCTGAATGTGGCCTTCTCCGCCCTCTCGTTTGAATATAAGAACATGAAATAAAAAAAAGCTTGAAATAAAAACGGTTAGAAAACATAAGCCCATAAAATATGTGAAATAACTTACAAAACAAAACACCCTTATGAAATAAATAAAACTATAACTGACAACATGATCTCCAGATTAACATTTCAATTTGATGTTAGACATCAATTGTGTATTAATTTATGACAGTTTTTATTTAATTTTGAGTGACGCTGATCTCCGTAGAATCAAGGATACACTTAACCGGTGAAACGAGACGTCATGACAGAACTCCTCCGAACAGAGGGGGCGCTACTGCGCTAGCAGCTTACCGGAAGATTAGCACAGAGGCGGAAGACGCGCTCCGTGGTGTGACAGTGCGCATCAAACCTGCGGCAGAACCCGGACAGAACCTATAGAACCAGGCTGGAAAAGACTGCGTTAGGGCGAAAGAGGAAAGTGCGCGCGCAGTTGCAGGTGCGGGACTCGCCAGGTAAACCGGACTCACACTGAGGAGGGGGACAGGTCCACCGGGTTCCGGTCCGGAGCGGACGACTGTGTTCTCTACACGGTTTGTTTAAAACCAGAACCGTTCCGAACCGCTTCGGTTTAGCTTCGGGTCTACTTCATATGCTGTCTGTAACCGGAACTGTGTAACCTAACAGCTGCTGGACCCGGTTCTCCTCAGCCGTTACCAGGTTCTGGTGTTTAACTGAGCCGAATTCTCCGGAACATCATGGACCAGCAGACCAGAGTCTTGTGTGATGCACGACTGCAGCAGGTTCTGGGTCCTGGCGGGTCTAAACTTGCACCCTTTGAATCCGGAGCGGACTTCGGTGTGACGTCAGCACGTTGCGTCAACGGCACAGAGGGATAGAAACACAGTTAGTTGGTCAACTACCTCGTTAGCTAGTTAACGGTCAAGTTAGTTAAGCTGGTAACTACTTATTAGTTAAACAGTTAGTTAACCTGTCGATCACGTGAGGTAGAAACCGTGACCTGCTGACTTGTGGAGCTGCTCCCTGATTGGCACGTTGATTGAAGGAACCTCAGGCCCAGAGTGGGCCCGGTTCTGACGGATCCAAGGGTGGATTGGACTGTCCTGCTGGCGGCAGGGAGAGTGCAGCTGAAGAACCCTTGACTGAAATGTCCAGGGGACACCAAGAAGGATGAAGGTTCTGATGAGAGGGGTTCTGGTCTGGGTCAAACTCCTCCAGACTCTGAGGATAAAACAGAACCAGGGCCAGTTCCTCGACCCATTTCTGTCATGTCGTCTGATGTGTGTCTCTGTTTCCATAGCAACCATGGTGGGCGAGCGCCGCAATGGGAACCTGCTCGTCCAGCTGGGGCCCAGCCTGCAGGCGTACCCGGAAGAGCTGATCCGCCAGCGACGGACCCACGACGGCCAGACGGAGTACCTGATTCGTTGGTGCCTTGTCACCGTGGACGATGGGTCCAGCTGCGGGGGCGGAGCCGGCGAGACGGGTGGCCCGAGCGGTGTAGGGACCGGCGTAGGCGGGTCCGGTGGCTCCACGTCCGGAGAAGCTAAGCCGGAGAACATCCTGATGTGGATGACGATGGAGGACGTATTCGCCAACTGCCCCACGCTGCTGGGCAAGAGGAAGGCGGAAGCACAGCGCCCCCTACAGCCGCAGGAGAAGCAGCTTGGCGGCGAGGCCACGGATGGAGCCCCTCAGGGCGGTGAAGAGTTCCCGGCAGACGTGACATTCGACGAGGTGGAACTGTCCGACATGAAGCAGGACGTGAAGAACCTGGTGTGCCGCGCCCGGAAGCAGATGGCAAAGAAGAGCGACTTTTCCATCAACATCATGCACACCATCCACGTGCTGAGCGCCTACGCCAGCATCGGCTCGCTGGTCGGCGTCTTCAAGGAGACCGGTGCCCTCAACCTGCTGATGGAGCTGCTGTGCAACAAGGAGACGCAGACGAGGCGCAGCGCCGGCAAGATGCTCCGGGCGCTGGCCTCACACGACGCAGGTCAGCTGCATTCTGGGTAACCTGGCCTGGGTGTAGGGCTTAGTAGACCCGGTTCTGTTGCTATGGGGCGGGCTGATCTGGATAGACCCGGTTCTGACCCGGTGCCCCTATGTCTCCCTGCAGGGAGCCGGGCTTACGTCCTGCTGTCCCTCAGCCAGCAGGACGGCATCGAGCAGCACATGGACTTCGACAACCGCTTCACGCTGCTGGAGCTGTTCGCCGAGACCACGTCCTCCGAAGAGCACGGCATCTCCTTCGAGGGCATCCACCTGCCCCAGGTATTTCCACCTACCCCAGGTATTTCCACCTGTTCCTGGTACCCCACACCTGGGGTGTTCAGTTTCTTTTAGAATTAGGAAAAGCTGTTGTCTGTGGGATACTGTAGCAACACAATTCTGTTGGTTTGGGTCAAAACAAGATAAAAATCAGATGGTTCTGATCTGATTCTGATCCGGTTCTGTCTGTTCAGATACCAGGGAAGTTGCTCTTCTCCCTGGTGAAGCGATACCTGTGCGTCACGTCTCTGATGGACAAGCTAAACACTGCGGAGGGGGAGCCAGGCTCAGAGAGACAGGACGGTAGCCCCGCCCCCACCGCCTCAGGCTCCGCCCACCAGACAGAGCTCCTCCGCCTTCAGAAAGAGTTTGACTTCACCATGGCTATGGCCAACCTGATCTCGGAGCTGGTCCGGGTCATGGGCTGGGACCGGAACCGGAAGCCGCCCGACGGCTCTGGCCGGCAGCCAGGAGGGGGCGTGGCCTGCAGCGAGGAGCGGGCGGAGGAGGTGCCCCGCCCCATCCTCCGCTCCATCTTCCAGCCCCGGTTTTGCACCTCATCTGTGTCGCCGGCTGCTGGATCCCCAGTCTCGGCACCGGCAGCCACGCCAACCAAGAAGAGGGGCGGGAATGGCTTCAAGGCGCGGTCGGACTTCAGTAGCCGCTCAGCGTATGTAGAGTACGTCCAGGACAGCCTGAAGAGCGGCATGGCGGTGCGCATGCTGGAGGACTACGAGGAGGTGAGCGCCGGCGACGAGGGCGAGTTCCGCTACAGTAACGACGGCTCGCCGCCCGTTCAGGTGAGGACCGGGTCCTGCTGCGTCAGTCAGCTTGGAGCCACTTTTGGATCACGCTGTGCTGTCTGCAGGTCTACTGGAACTCCCTGTCCAGAACCTACTGGGTCCACTGGCACATGGTGGAGATACTGGGCAGCGGAAGCAGCAGCCAGTCCGACAGGGAGACGCAGGAGAAGGCCTCCACCCTGACCGAAACGCTCAAACTCACCGCAGGTAAGGTGGACTTCCTGCCCGCTATGCCTCCTTCTCCTCTTCTCTTTCTTCCTCTCCTCCTCCTCTGCCCCCAGTCAGCCAGACGTTCTTCTCCAAGCCGCCGGGCGGCCTGTACTCTCTGCCCTACCTGACGGAGGCGCTGCAGGCAGAGCCACTGCTGCTGAGCCGAGCGGAGTGGTGGGAGGTGCTGTTCTTCATCAAGAAGCTGGAGCCCAAGCAGCAGCAGGAGGTGCACAGCTTGCTGCAGCAGAGCTTGGAGGACCAGGTGGGGCCCCTCGCCATGTCCCCTGTCTCCGGGTTAGAGCCGGCAGACCCATCTCTGTCCTCTGTCCAGGAGGTGCAGCCAGACGACGCGTCTCTCATCGGCCTGTCCGTCCCCGGAGACGTGTCCAAGAAGCTGCTGCACTACCTGAAGCAGGCGCTGCCGTCCTGGTGCCTCGGCGACCTGCTCT
>NW_006800625.1:32803-35290 GCF_000485575.1 Poecilia formosa | reverse complement strand
ACCAATCAGAACTGGGTCAAACATGACGGCTGCAGCTGAGCTCACCTTACTGAGCGCCTCCCTCAGCTTCTTGTGGAGCTCCGTCACTACCTGGGCGTGGCCCAGCTTTTCCTGGGTGGCAGCCAGCAGCTGGCAGCGCAGCAGCTCGGCCTCTGCCTGCAGGGCGGCGACACGCTGCTGCACCTGCTGCTCCACCTGCAGGACAGGAAGCTGCAGCTACAGCCTGACTCCAGCAAGGGGAGATGCTCTGATCCAGTGTTTCTCAACCTTTTTCGGGCCAGCGGCCCCCATCCCATATCCAGGTCCCCCCCTCCCCACCAAATAATTTGTAGGCTACTTTGCACTGACTATTATGTTATTATAAATATTACTATCACTGTTGTTGATGTTTTGATTTTTATGCTTGTTTCTGTATTTATCATCTAAAATAATTTCCCAGAGAACAAAAAAGCCATGGGAATAGAAATTATTTTCACAGGCGTCTATGAAAAATTTAATGAACATTCAAGTTAAAATCTGTAGGCCTAACAGCAGCCAGAGTGGAAAATATTCTTATTTTGCGCCATTTTCTAGTTGTTAAATATTCCAGAAAATGAGCAGATAAAAGATGAACAACATGCCAGTTTAAACTTTGAACTATTTGCAAACCGACTGAGCTCTGCAGCATTAAAACATGGATAGAACTGGAACTACATTAATCATAGATCTTCTTCTCTTCAGTGTTTGTCGGTTTCTGGTGGTGCAGCTCTGTGCTGCCTTCAGGAGAATGGGACATCAGAGTATCATCCATAAAATTTCATCCACATGGCATTTAGTGTGCAAACCAGAGCTTTCAGTGGAAAAACAAAAGTTCCTTTTAATGCCATACAAATATGAGACAGAAACATGGATTATATCTTTATATAGACCTGTCTATTGATTATAGATTAATAGTTTTACTGGACAGAAATTACAAAGAACAAATCTGGTTCTTTATCAAATCCTAATGAGTCAAATTGAAAGTGTCATGGAGTCACTGAACACCACCATGACATTAACACTGACATGAAAAATAATATTGAAGAAATAAATATATCAAATCTAATTAAAAGCATAAATAAGTGATCAGTTCTTTACTGTTATGGTCTGTAAGATATATTTATTCTCAGTACTAGATGTGGTCTCAACAAACCCATGGCACTTCATCAATATTATTTTACCTTTTATCTGGAAATAGTGTCTGTTTATTCTTGCCATACAGTCTCCGTATTAATTATTGCTCTAAAGGTCTTGCCATACCAGTTTATTCCTCTGTATTTACTTTAGTTTCTTAGTTTATTCTTGTATTTTCTTCTTCATTCATTTCCAGTTAGTTTCCTCTGATTAGTATTATCCTCTCCTGGTTTATTGCTATGTCCACTTTAGTTTCTTTCCTGTTAGATTTATTTTATCGTTTATTGACCATCATTAATCTTCACTCATCACCTGCTGCGCCTCCTAATCATCATGTTTCACATCATGTGTTGATTTTTCACTGTTCAGCGTCGGAGTTTTTATGCCATAATTCACATCTAGTTCGTCGCTCCGTTTTATGTCCCGCTTCTCCTGTTTCAGGGTTTTGCTCAATGTGCGGATCTTTTTTTTTTTAACCCCTTAAGGTGCAGGGCGGTTGGGAAGCGTATCGATGGGGAAAAGGCAGACTGACATAAACCTTTTAAAGCAACGGAAACAATTTCGGTATTTTGATGACTAAAATTTAAAAGTGCTGTGTTGTTCTATCAGCCCCGTTTCAAACCGGACCGCTTACAGCTCCGGTGTTTAAATGAACGCTCTCTATCGTGGTGTCACCATGGAGGGATTTCTTTATTTAAATGGTTCATTTTTCAGAGGGACACACAGTGAGGGTATCGTGATTTTAGTAATTACAGGTTTATCAGAGCGATTTTCTGTTGTCCTTCCATGGAAGCGGGCAGCTTTCAAACGGAAATAAAACACTTTTTAATATAAGTTGCTGCTTTGACGTGATCACAGAACTGAAAAAAACATCTGTACAAAAATACCAGACAAAGTGAATCACAGCAACGTCATCAGCCGGTGAGACGCTGAACTGATGTGGTGAAGCTACTAGTAGCAGGAGCTACAAGCTACAAACACTGAATAGAAGAAGAAGAAGAGCTGCCATCGATACAGTTGCAGCCAGGCATGACTTAATGTTACACAATACAGTTTTACCAAGTTACTCAAAGTCTAAACTGGCATTGTTGTGATTGTAAGGTGTAAAGTTGAACTTCAACCAAACGCCCCCCAGAGAAGAATTTTGTAAAAATTTCGCCCAGCGCCCCCTGCCGTCCTCTGAACACCCCCCGGGGGGCGGTACCGCCCACGTTGAGAGCCGCTAGTTTAATCCCTGCGGCCATGTCTGGACAAAATGGCCGCTGAGCTGGCTTTAAGACTTTAGGTTAAAAGTCATATTTATTATTGGTTATTATGAAACATTTCTTCAACGTC
>NW_006800625.1:24701-32566 GCF_000485575.1 Poecilia formosa | reverse complement strand
CGGGTTTATTACCTGCAGCTCAGTTAAGACCAGTGTTGTGTCTATGATCTCCATCTTATGATGCAAAGTGGAAAGATATAAAAGGCTCAAGAGTGGAAGGAATACCTTTAATATCAGTATTAATGGACAAGGATTTACAAGAGAGGCTGAATACACCAGATGAATCAATGTTACACACAATATTGGATTCTTGGAGAAACGTGGTTGAAATTTGTGGATTGGGGACCCAGATTTAAATACTCAGATGGGGTGCCTTTGACTCTGCATTTAAACCGAACAAGTTTGATGGGAGATTTAGAGGATGGATCCAAAAAGGATTAACCTCCTACTATACATTTACCCATAAGGGAATGTTTCAGAGTTTTGAGAAACTTCAGAGATCTAACGGGTTGGAAAGGGACGACTTCTTCAGATTCTTACAGGTTAGGTCCTATTTCAATTGAAATATACGTGACAATTGGGGATCAGCCAAACTTGTTCATGTGTTTTTGTCCTTGTTGAAGTCAGGTTCAAGCAAGAATCTTGTTTCTATACTTTACAATGGTATCCTGGAAGTCAGATTATCCAAACTGGTAAACCACGTTAAAAAAATATTAGTGAAATCATACATTAAATGACCTCAGAACAGTGTATTCATCAAATATATCAACATGTCTGAATAAAACGCACAGAAAGTTCTAACAAACGTTTTTAGTGTAGGAAATATTTATGGTTTTACTGTTAATCTATTAGTATGATTTGTTTTTTAAATGGTGTTGAGAGACTCAAATTACCATCGCTTCAATAACACGTCTCTCTACCTGCTCTTAGATTTTTCAGGCAAGACAAAAGAATGAGCCAAAAACCAGAATGTGAAATCACTCAAGACATTTATTAAATCAATGCATTTGGCCAAATGGAGACACAACTCGCCCACAAACACGGACGGCAACGAGTCCCTGCAGGAGGAGGTCGTGTCTGAGAGAGAGAGAGGACTTCATACTTTTATGTCTCAGCCACAGTAGATGATTGAAGATGAAGAGACTCTGTCTGGTTCTTTCGGTTCTGACGGGTCTGCGGTTCCTGTCCTGATCCATTCGGTCTGTCATACAGCAGCACACTGCGCCGCAACAGACACAGACTCCATCCTCACTGATATTATTCAGCCTGGGATTTGCGTCTTCCTTCTCACGTCTGCATCTTTACGAAAGGTTTTGGTTCTAAGGACGGTGGAGAATCGGGTCGGGGACGTTTTCTAAAGACGCGGGTTGACAGCAGCTCACTGCGGCTGCGTAGTGTCCGTCTCTAGGCAACGGCGCGGGTCCGTATCGTTCTGGGGTCCTTCAGCTCCCGCAACGAGAATTTAGCTGACCTTAATATTTCCTGTGTTTTATTTTGGTCATTATTGCTAAACTTAGTGTTGATATGTGTGTGACAGGCGAGTCTGTTGGGCATTTATGTATCGGTTCAATAGGGGTCGCACATTTAACGGCCAAATATGGGACGACTCCATATTTTACGGGATGGGTGGCAACCCTTCAGGGGTGCTGAGATAAAACAGGGCTAGAATCGCCACTGGAACCATTACATCAAATCTACCAGCAATTATAATCTCAATAAACAAATGTTGCATTTATATGTCTGTGGTTTGTGTTAAAATATTAGCATTTATGGGGCCCTGAATCCCTGGGGGCCTGATGGGGCTCCTTACGCAATATGGATTAAACAGAAGAGCAAGTATTCATTTTAATTGTATTTTTCATCTGTTGTTGAGACGCTACAGTTGTGGGTTTAAATAGCGTTTGGCAGACGGTGTCTTCCAGTAACATCTTTTAATACAAAACCACGTGGACAAGTCCTCTGGGGGAAACCCTCGGTACTGATCCGACGGGTTTCATACTGATCTGATGGGTTAGTGATCCGAGTACCTACCAGGTTAATTATCTGATGGGTAGGATTAGTGATCCAACTGGTTGGGGTACTGATCCGATTTGTTCATCATCTGAACTCAAAGCGGGGCAGAATGAGAACTCCCTCACCCCCGGGGCAGTTTGGAGACTAAAGGAGTTTGTTTTGTTTGCAGAGGTTCTGAACCGGAGCAAAGAGCTGAAGAGTGAGTATGAGCTCGGTTCTGAAGCCGTTTGCTTTTTCTTTTGCTCTCATTTCATTGGTCCCGATGAGGCCAGGGTCCTGGCACGGCTCCCCCTGCTGGATGGAGAACACTGAGTGGGTTGTTAATCTTCTGACTCGACACAAGAGGGCGCTGCTCACTAAAACTAAAACCCTGCAGGTGTAAAGGCATCCAGCAGGGCGCGCCTGAACCCACCAAACCACTCAGCTTCTTCAGATGTGGCCATGTTTTCTTTGAGTTTCAACCATTGAGCTCCTCCCATGGTGGTCCCGGTTCTGACCCGGTTCTGACCCGGTTCCCAGTGAGAGGGAAGCAGAGGAAGGAGTCGCAGCCTGGCTTAATTTTTATTGTTTGTTTGTGTTTGTGGCTGCAGTTTTCTGTTTTTGATTTCACCCCGCTCCATTCAACAACCCTGTGCCGTTTGTCTTCTAGATGGTAAAGAGGGTAAAAACAAAGACTCCCCTGCTGCTTCCTCTTCCTCCTCCTCGTCTTCATCCAAGCCTAAGGTGAAGAGCAGCAGCAGCATTGCAGGCATCGCCCTCTGTTGGCAGGGAGTGGTGCAGCGGCAGGTAAAGCCACACCAACGTAAACCCTGTCATCTGTCCTGTTCAGTCATGAACTTTGAACTCTGCATCATGTGACCTCCACCAGGTCAAGAAGTTCCTGGAGTCCAGCTGCAGCCTGCCGGACTTTGTGGAGCGCTATCGTAGTCTGTACCTGCGCCTGAAAAACGCCATGGAGGAGCTGTTCGGACAGCAGACGGCCTTCGTCCTCGCTCTGAGACACGGCTTCTCTGCTGCGCTGCTGCAGCTCTCCATCCTCAGAGCCATGCACGTGAGTCCAGAACCGGCCGGGTCTAATCAGGAGCGTCCGGCTTAAGGCTCCTGTGGAGGAGTGACACTTCACCCTCCAGAGGAGCTTCAGGCTGAAGAGTCACTCTGACTGGGCCGTCCAGGGCCCCATCCTGTGAACACCTGAGAGGACGGGTCCAGCCTGTCAAACCGTGATCAGTGGATCACGAATGGCTTGTTTCACTCTTCTCTCCAACCACCTGTCCTTTGTTGTCCCAAGTGTGGACATGTCTGTGTTTAAACCAATGTTCCTCGTCCTCACTGGTCCTTGAGACATCAGTGAACCAGACCACGGTTCTCTGGTGTTTGAGCCTCTGTCTACGGAGCAGCTGTTTATTTTGTCCAAAGTGGACATCTGAATGTCCTCAGTCTCTCCAGCCACTGATGGAAGACGGTGATAATCCAGGACTAACTCAGATTTAATCCAGGCTTTTCCAGGTTTTCTGGTCGCCCCCTTGCTTTGTGTCAGTGAAGCTCAGGTTTCCAGAGTCTGATGGCTCCTTTCCTAACTTCCTGTGTCTGCAGGTCAGTGAGCGTTTCGCTCAGTACATCGACCAGATGATCCAGGCCAGCGCGGCGCCCTCTGGTGGAGTGGAGACCCTGGAGCGACTGCAGCAGTTCCTGGAGCCGATGCTCTTCCTGTCGGGCCTGGAGCTCGCCAACACTTTCGAGCATTTCTACAGGTAGGAATGCCCCAGCAGAACCGACCCAGTTCCATAGCAGCGATGAGACTCCGCCCCCCTCCTACCTGTGCAGGTACTACCTCGGGGACCGGCTGCTCGCCCAGGGCAACGTATGGCTGGAGAGCGCTGTGATCGACCAGATTGGCAGCTGCTTCCCGAGTCGCTTCCCTCAGCAGATGCTGAAGAACCTGAGGGAGTCGGTGGAGCTGCAGCAGGAGTTCCACCTGTACCGGCTGCAGCAGCTGGACCGCCACCTGCAGGAGCAGGACCAGGTAGGGGGCGGCAGGCTGCAGGGGGACAGCAGGGGGCCATCGGCCCTCAGCCTCCTTCCTCCTTTGTCCTTCTGTTGCTGCAGGTCATGGAAGACTGGGTGGAGTCCGAGGAGGAGGCGGAGGTCCAGGTTCTGGTTCTGTCTCCACGGTGCTGGGCCGTGTCCTCGGGCTGCTTCTTGGATGAACCAGCCAAACATTTTCCAGCTGAGCTCTGCTCCTACCTGAACCACTTCACCCAGTTCTACAGCCACAGTGAGTTCCAGTGAGGCCAGCACTGGGTGAACTGGTTTATCTCTGCTTTATTCCTGACTGCGATTAAACCGCTTTAATTGCTGCTTAAGCCACATTCATCCTGGATTAAACCAGGTTGATCTGAACTTAAGCCGGGGTAAGCACTGAGGTTCTGTTCAGCTCTGGTTCTGCTGCTGGTCTGGAGCCGGGCTTTAGTTTAACCAGTCGGGTTTAGTTAATCCCGTGTCTGCAGGTCAGTCCATGTACAGCCTGAGCCACTCCAAGCCTCGGCGGCTGCAGTGGACGTGGCTGGGCCACGGCGAGCTGCGGCTGGGCGGCTGGACGCTGCACGTCTCCACGCTGCAGATGTTCATTCTGCTGCACTTCAACGCTCAGGAGGTGAGGATCCAGCCGGGTCTCGGTGGCGCTGGGGTTCTGGCAGGTTCTGATACGCCGTGTGTCTGCAGGAGGTCAGAGTGCAGCAGCTGCTGCAGGAGAGCGGCCTGTCCGCTGCCGTGCTGCTGCACGCTCTGCAGCCGCTCATCGCAGACGGAGGACCTTTGACCTGCAGCTCTGAGGAAGAGCCCAGCACAGGTAAGAGCTGCAGCCTTGATCCTCCTCTTCCTCTCTAACCTTCCTCCCATCCTCAGCTGTGCTGCAGCTGAACCAGCAGGTGGCGTCCCGCAGCCTGCAGGGCGTTCCTGCATCGCTGCAGCTGCTTCCCAGGCAGACGTACCTGAATGTGGACGAGGACGCGGCGGGAACGCTGGAAAGGAAGAGGAACTTCATCTACTGCCTGATCGTCCACATCATGAAGCAGGAGAAGGAGATGCACATCGACAACCTGGTGTTCAAGGTCAGCCGCTGCCCCACTGCACAGCTGCCCCGCTGCACAACTGCCCCGCTGCACTGCTGCCCCACTGCCCCGCTGCATTGCAGCATTATTTTATTTAGGATCCACATGTAACTGCAGCTTTGCTCATCAATCACTTCATTACATCATTAAAACAATTTTAGAAATAAAAGTAAAACAACAAAACCAACATGGCAGAATGAATGTAACGTCCTCGTTTACATAATTAGCTCTGTGGAAGAGGATCATCCAGGTTTTGCTGTCCTGCTGCTCCTCTGCAGGTCATGGACTCGTGCCAGAAGCAGGAAGCGGCTCGCTCCCCGGGCGGCGGCCGCTTCGGCTGCAGCACCGGCGACGTGCTGTCCTGCATCATGCACGTCATCAACAAGGGCTGCGTCCGCCGCAACGACGACAACCCGCACATCGTGGAGTTCGTCCCCGAGGACCCGGCCACGCCCCAGAAGGGCCACGCCCAGTTCTCCTTCGGCCGCGCCGGCTCCAGGAAGGACAGCGTGGCCGACATCAGGTGTGACCCCTGACCTCATGCACACACACGGCCCGGTTCTGACCCGCTCCGTCTCATTCTGTCCTCATGTTCCCAGTTTGGTACCGGCACCGCTGCGGTTTGAGGACGGGGTTCTGGACTCGGTTCTGTTCTCGATGGGCCGGACAATGACGCAGGAGGAAGTCCGTCAGCTGATGCAGCGGACGGTGCAGCAGGTCAGAGTTCGTCACCGCTGACAACAGCCTGTTTCTTTACGGGTTCTGTGGCGGTTCTCGCCCTGCGTCGCCATGGCGATCAGGCCGCCGACGCTCTCCCTGTCCCCACAGGTGTCGGTGACCCTCAGCCTGGACTCGGACCGGGCCGAACACCTGCTGATCCACTGCAGGTGGAACGTGGACCTGCTGGTGCAGCGCTACACCGACGACCCCGACGCCCTCATCATGGCCGCCGGCCTCACCTGCAGGAACCCGCAGCCGCCCAGCCCCGCCCCCACCTGTCCCGTCTGCCTGGGGCCCCGGGGCCCCGACGCCGAGCCCGTCCCCACGCTGAGCTGCATGCACTACTGCTGCCGGGTCAGAACCGCCCCGAAGCTGTAGGGGGCTGAGACGGAGTGTGTGTGTTCGGTGTGTGTTTGGTGTGTGTTTGGTGTGTGTGTTCAGTGTGTGTGTTCAGTGTGTGTTCAGTGTGTGTTCGGTGTGTGTGTTCAGTGTGTGTTCGGTGTTCTGGTTGTGATTCTCTCTCTGTCCCTTCTAGTCATGTTGGCAGGAGTACCTGACGGCGCGGATCGAACAGAATCTGGTCATGAACTGTAACTGTCCGATCACAGACTGCCAGGCTCAGCCCACCTCCCAGTTCTTCCTCGGCATCCTGACGGACAGGGACACCATCGCCAAGGTAACGCCGCTCGCCGCCCCCCAGCGGGTCGTCCGGGCTCTGACCCCGCTCTCCTCTGCACAGTACGAGAACGCCTTGCTCAGAGGCTACGTGGAGTGCTGCTCCAACCTGACGTGGTGCACCAACCCCCAGGGCTGCGACCAGATCCTCTGCAAGGAGGCCGTGGGCAGCATGGGCACCTGCTCCCGCTGCTGCTGGTCCTCCTGCTTCAGCTGCAACTTCCCCGAGGTCAGAGGTCACGCCGTAGGGCGGGTCGGGGTCGGTACGTCTCGGTTTAAGGGTGGGTCACGGTCCAGAAGCTGCTTCCCGGTCGGCCCCCGGCCGTGTGCTGGTGTCTGTGCGGCTCCTGGTGCCGGCCCGGGTCGCTGACCTCCTGACCTCTGCCCCCAGGCCCACTACCCGGCCAGCTGCAGCCACATGTCCCAGTGGATGGACGACGGCGGGTTCTACGAGGGGATGAGCATGGAGGCGCAGAGCAAACATCTGGCCAAGCTGATCTCCAAGCGCTGCCCCAGCTGCCAGGCGCAGATCGAGAAGAACGAGGGCTGCCTGCAGTACGTGATGAAGATGAAGATGGTGATGATGAAGGTGATGAAGGTGATGAAGGTCTCTGTCTGTTCCCAGCATGACCTGTGCCAAATGTAACCACGGCTTCTGCTGGCGCTGCCTGAAACCATGGAAACCCACACATAAAGATTACTACAACTGCTCCGCCATGGTTGGTCGACTCACCGCCACATCATCACGCGCCTCGTCCAATCAGAGAGCAGCAAGCGCTCACTGTCTGTTCCTCCTTCCTGCAGGTGAGTAAAGCTGCTCGGCAGGAGAAGAAGTTCCAGGATTACAACGAGAGATGCACCTTCCACCATCAGGCCAAGGTACGGACCAGAACCAGACCCAGAACCTGAACTAGAACTAGAACCGTTCCAGTATTTGGACCAGAACAGAGTTCAGCATCAGAACCAAACGGAGCAGTGTGGTGTGGTGCCCGCAGGGGGCGCTGTGCCAGTCCTCCAGACCAGTGGTCCCCAACCTTATTACCGTGGAGGGGGATGAACAGTCAGATCAGGCTTCTGCATGTTGGTGTTCCCGCTAAGTCCTGAATAAACCCAATTTGGTTGTCTCGGTCCTTTTATCGCAGCCTGTGGGGTTTTCCCTGACTGGGAACGAGAATACAACCTGCTGAATGTGACAGGTAGCCAATCAGAAAGCGCGGTGACGTCAGAACAGAGGAAAATCCCAAACAGCTGACATGTCACGCAACTGAGAGTCCGGTGGATATCAGAGATGATGGAAATGTTTATTATTAAATCTAAAGGTCATTATTATGTTTATTCAGTTAAAATGTTAACTATGAAAAAACAGTCACCTCCAAATCATAGTGCAGCAGATGGAGCTGCTGCTCCCGTCGTCTTTCATCCACCGCCTTTTCTTTTTGTTTCGTCTTTTATCTTTTAAAATGTCTC
>NW_006800625.1:0-23888 GCF_000485575.1 Poecilia formosa | reverse complement strand
TTATTTCTTGCGCGGCCCGGTACCGGTCCGTGGACCTGGGGTTGGGGACCACTGCTCCAGACAGATCTGGAAGTTTTGTTTGTGCTTCAGGACTTTGCCGTCGGCCTGGAGAGCAAGGTGTCGTCCATCAACGAGGCTCTGCAGATGAAGTCGCTGACCTTCGTCATCGACGCCTGTAAAGTCCTGGCTCAGGCCAGAAAGGTAGCTTCCTCTTCCTGTTGGCCTGAGGAGCGCTGAGCGGCGCGCCAACTATGCCCTGCTCTGTGTCTGCAGGTGCTGGCCTACTCCTGCGTCTACAGCTACTACAACCAGGAGACGGAGAAGATGGACGTGATGGAGCAGCAGACGGAGGCGCTGGACCTCCACACCAACGCCCTGCAGATCCTGCTGGGTGAGACCTGGCCTCAGCCACCAGCACAGCCACAGGCCTCACTGGTCTAACTGGGTTTACTGGTTTCTGTGTTCAGAGGAGACGCTGCTGCAGTGCACTGACCTGGCCTCTTGCGTCCGGCTGCTCAAACCAGAACATCTGAACACGGGCCTGGAGCTGATCCGCCGCATCCAGGAGCGCCTGCTGGCCATCCTGCAGCACTCCACCCAGGTGCCTGTCCAGAACCACCGAACCGCAGGAAACACTTTAATCCAGATTAAAACCACCTGGAACCGGATTAATATGACCTGTGGTAAACCGGTTTAGTCCCTGGTCTCGGGTCCGACTCCAGGCAGCCGTGGCGCCACCCAGAGGGAGTCGGGAGAGTTCAGGTTGAAATCCTGCAGATCTATTACAAATGGTTTCAGGAGCTTCAGGGATTGGCTGCTGCTGTCAGGCCGCCATCTTGGAACCCATGACCTCTAAAACTTCAAAATGAATCCAGTTTGATCCAGAGTCACTGGTAGTCCAGTTTAAACCAGTTTCCAGTGTGAACTCTCCAGTCTGACTCCGTGATGTGTTTCTGGTCCAGGACTTCAGGGTCGGCTACCAGACCAAGAGCGGCCAGGAGCCCGAGACCACGCAGGCGTCCAGCCTGTCCAACCACACGGACACCAACAAGGGGTCAGTGCTGGACCTGGACACACCTGTCCCTCACCTGTCCTCACTTGACCTTCACTTGTCTTTCACCTGTCCTCACCTGTCCTTCACTTCTTTCACCTATCCTCACTTGACCTTCACTTGTCTTTCACCTGTCCCTCACCTGTCCTCACCTGTCCTTCACTTCTTTCACCTGTCCTTCACTTGTCTTTCACCTGTCCTCACCTGGCCTTCACTTTGTCTTTCACCTGTCCCTCACCTGTCCCTCACCTGTCTTTCACCTGTCCCTCACCTGTCCTTCACCTTTCCCTCACTTGTCCTCACCTGTCCTTCACTTCTTTCACCTGTCCCTCACCTGACCTTCACTTGTCTTTCACCTGTCCCTCACCTGTCCTCACCTGACCTTCACTTCTTTCACCTGTCCCTCACCTGACCTTCACCTTTCCCTCACTTGTCCTCACCTGTCCCTGACCTGTCCCTCACCTGTCCTTCACCTGTCCTCACCTGTCCCTCACCTGACCCTCACCTGTCCCTCACCTGACCTTCACCTGTCCTCACCTGTCCCTGTATCTCAGATAGGATGGGGTCTGATCCCAGATCAGTTTCAGACATTTAGAGAACCAATCAGACGCTTCCTGCATCTGATTGGTTCTGATGCAGGAATTAATCAGATACAGGTGAGGGCCAGGTGTGTCTCACCTGTGTTTTCCTTCAGGTCCAAGTCCAAGTCCAACCGCGGGTCGGACTCTGGAGATTCGGACAACAACACGTACAACGGCGAGGAGGGTGGCGAGGAGGTGGAGGACGATGATGACGAGTACGACGAAGAGTACGTTCCTGAGTGGCACGAAGACTACGACGAAGACGACATCGATGAGGACGACTTCTTCTCTGACGACGACGAGTCCGAGAACCTGGAGAGGGACTTCAGCCCCTTCGACTGAGCCGGGTCAGAACCCGAGGAGGCGAGGACGAAGCCCCGCCCCCTCCCAGCCGTGTGACGTCACCTTGAGGACATTTGGGCCGACGGGAACGATCCAGTCCTCCACTGACCCCTGACCCCTGAACCCCCTCGCTGCACTCGCTTTCACTTTCTGATTCTGTTCTCTTTAGGCCAAAGTACGGGACGGGGACGCGGTTCTGAGTCCAGTTTCAGACGAACTGGTTTGCACCAGTCTGACAACCTTTTGATTCCACCAAAGCAAATAGCTAGTCTAGTTTGAAACCAGATTAAACCAGTTTGAAGTAGTCTGAGACCGGTTCACACTGATCACAGGCCAGTGGTAACCGGTCTGAAAACAATCTAATCTCAGACTGATTTCAACTTGTTTGAACCCAGTGTAAACGGGTCCAAAGGGATCTGGAAGCAGATCAAACTAAAGCCAATGTGAACAGACCTGGAACCAGTTTACACTCATGGGAAACCATCTTAAAACACATATCATGCTGACTTAATCTGGTTTGAGACTAGATTGTTGTGAATGCAGTGGAACAAAGTCTGAAACCGCTTTACAGTTGTCCAGTCTAATTCTGTTTGATTCTGGTGTACACTGGTTTCAAACCAGTTTCCACCCAACACTCAGAGACTGGTTTGATCAAAAGTAGAAACCATTTAAGTTGGATTGGTGTAAACTGGTGTGGAACCAGTTTTGTCTGTGTGAACCGGTGGAACCGGGTCCTCGGTTTGTTCTGCTCCTGAAGCTCAGACCCGGCCGGTATTCTGGACCTTCTCTGGACTTGTCGACGTCCCGCTGCTTCTTTCCCTGGACCGAACTGGATCGGATCGGTCTGACCCCCGACCCGCCTCACGTTCTGCCTTGGTCTGGTTCTGATGGACCCGGCCTTCACCTGAGGAACACGCTGCCTCCTGCCGCCTCGATCAGAATTTTACCTGGGGGCCGGCCCGGAGGTTTCTATGCACCTGAGGCCCGCGGTACCGAGCGTCGCCGCTGCAGTGACTCGGTTCTGTCAGAGTTCTGGGTCGTAGTTCTGGAGTCGGGTATCTGATACTCCAGCTCCTTATTTTGCTGTAATTTTGAGAGATCATATATTCATAATGTTCTACGATGTTCTGTTTCCTTCAGCCAGCAAACAAAATAAAAGCTTTTCTGCAGCGCTGCATCCGACTCTGCTCCTGTTCTACAGAACCATCAGAACCTTAGGTTACATGCACTGAGATCAGCTGTTCTGGGTCCAGATGGTGGTGATGTCACGGCTCTGGTTGAAGGTCATTGGAGGAGCCTCTGCTTCCTTGTGACCTCAGAGAGACATCGGGTCAAATATCAGGAGGAGACTGCGTCCTCCACTGGTCCGGTTCTGACTCCTCCAGCGGTCCAGATCATCACAGCATCAGAAACAGACGTACTCTACCAGTGGTTCTGTTCCCTCGTGGATCTGCACCTGGTTCTGATGGGTCAGCCGGTTCTTCCTGGTGACGCCGCCCTGAAGTTCCCAGTAGAACTGGACTGGAGGCAGGAGAACCTCCATCCTGGTTCTGCTGCTGTGCATGGTCAGGTCGAGGCCCGGTCCACTCTGCTGTGGTTCTGTCTCTGTGACTCAATAAATTCAAAATAAAGTTTAAACTTTCTTAGCGTCTTTCTGGATCAGAACCGGACGGTCCAGACCCGGCAGCAGGTTTTTTTTAAAAGGCACGCCTTTAGACTCTTCCTCCTATTCAGCCTGTCCATCGTTCATAACTCCACTGAGGCGTTGTGCGCGCTCATTACAAGACAAAATTGGTTCAGGATCAAGCAAAATTCAAACAATGAGACATAAACCTAAAGTAAGATGCATTTACGATAATTAAATAAAAATGTCTGAATCAGAGATGTGGTGATCAGTATCGCTCACAGATCCTGTGAGTCCATCTCCATTACAGGAAGATCAGTCAATCCAACGTGCAGGTGGGTTTTGCATACCTTAAAAATGGTTGCCATATTTAGTAGTCTTACTTCTATTCTGCATCCAGTAAGTTATTTTTTCAAGGGTCACACAGCTATTGATCTCACTAAGCCACAGTTGAGCTGGAAGGGGGGCGTCTCATTTACATTTGTAATGTTGTAATGCATTTCTTAGCAATTGCCAGAAGGACTTCTGTGAGTTTCTTATAGTTTGTCTTTAGATTGGAGTTTGTACAGTTCCCCAATAAACAATTTGAACTGTTAGAATCGTGATGCCATGACACCCAGGAGCAGTTTGATGGCGGAACAGGAAGTCGGGCAACTTCATCCAACTCAGGTCTGCTCAAACAGGACCAAACGGAACCAGAAAGAGGTTTTCATCTCCACAGCAGCAGCACTGAATCTGACCAAAACCGCGAGTGGAACCAGTTTAATCAACCTGAGATAATTTTGACCCATATAAACTGGACTGAAACTAGTAGCATCAGTCTGGAGTCAGAGTGGCTGATGCAGATTACATCTGGGCTGAACCAGTTTGGATCCAATCTGAATGAATCTGAAACCAGTGTGAACCAGTACTAGGGCAAACTGGACCGAGCTGAACGCTGTTTGGGGACAGTTTCCAATTTAAGCAGAAGTTAAAGCAGAGAACGGAACTGCGCTTCCTCGGTCGACCTGTGGGGGGCAGCATCGCTCGTTTTCACTGATTATTCATAAGAAGAAGAGACGTACCGGAGTGGGAATGGAAGAAACTCGTAAATAAACTTAAATATTTAACATATTCATTGGTAGAAGCGGTGTTTTTCGGACTGGGAGGTTAGATAGGGGTGCTAAGCTGCTGTTCACGGTAGAGCGGCGGGTTAAGTGGCTGCATTTCAGCTTTAAAGTCGGACTGTTGGTAGTTAGCCTGCGGCTAACGGAGCTGCTAACCTCCTCGGTGTCTCCCTGCCGATATGGGCCGCGGAGACGGACCCACGAGGGACAGGACTCCTCTCGGACCTCCAGGGGAAGACGTACCACCTTTCGAGATGGGACCGCCGGGCTGGGGCCCTCCTCCACCAGGAGGTTGGGGACCTCCGCCTCCCGGTGGTTGGGGACCACCGCCCCCAGACGGATGGGGTCCAAGAGGCCCTCCGCCTCCAGACTGGGACCCTAGGGGACCCCCTCCTCCGGAATGGGGTCGCCCTTATGACTGGGGCCCAAGAGGTCCCCCACCTCCTGATTGGGATCCGAGACTTCCCCCACCCCCGGACTGGGACCCCAGAGGCCCCCCGCCTCCTGACTGGGACCCCAGAGGTCCCCCTCTTCCAGGTTGGGGCCCCAGAGGCCCTCCACCCCCTGACTGGGACCCCAGAGGCCCCCCTCCTCCAGCTTGGGGCCCATATCCTGATGACTGGGTGCCTCCCCCAGACTGGCAGCGACCCCCGCATTGGAGAGGCTGGGGTCCAGAGTGTCCTGACCCATGGGGTCCGGGGGCCGTCTCACCTGTCCCTCCTGTTCCACCTGTCCCACCGGTCCTTCCACCCGGTCTACCCCCACCTGGTCTACCCCCGCCCGCTCCTATTGGGATCCCCCCTCCAGACCCTGCGTCCGTCCCGCCAGTCCCTCCTCCGGGCTGCATGCCTCCATTTGGGTTCCCGCCCCCCTTCCCGGCCCCGGTTTGGACTGCGGAGGTGAGGTTCAGAGGGGAACTGGTCCCCAGTAACGGGGTCTTCCTGGTTCCAGATCCGTGGCTCTGGTCAGATCATGAGAATTGATTCAGTTGTTTTCTCTGTTCAGCCGGTGGTGGAGGAGCCGATGCCCAACCCGCCGCCTGACCAACCGGAGTGGGTGAGTCTGGTTCCAGCCTGGATCTCAGGACGGCTCACTGATTGGTCCATTCATCTCTGACCGCAGAACCAGTATAAAATGATTTGGAACCACTTTAAACCAGTCTGAAGTCATTAGACTAATCTCTGATTGGTTGGTTTTCTGGTCTCTGATTGGTCGACCACCAGCTTCCTGTTTAGTCTTTTTTTCTCTCCTCCAGATCAAGGCTCTTATTTCTGCTCCACCTGGTGACTCGACTCCAGTTGAGACTAAAAAAGACTCTGATGCTCCCGCCGTCACCAAGGCCGCGCCCCCTGACCCCGCCCCGGCTGCTGCCCCCACACCTCCCGCCGCCCCGAAGCCTGAGTCCAGGTACACGGCCAAGGCGCTGGGGCTGCTAGGAAAGCGGACCTTCGAGAGGTGAGTGGGTTCTGGTGTGGACGTCCTCCAGATGTTGGAGCCAGGTGTTTAATCTGAGCGTCTCTGTGTTCAGGCCTCCACCTGGCAGATCCACGGGGATCATCTCCTTCGTTGGGGTGAGGATTCTGCACTGCCAGCCTCTCTGAGGTCCGATGGACCCAGCTAGAACCTGTCAGTAACGTTCTTCCTGTCCACAGCCAACATTCGGCTCCATCGAGAGGGAAGACCTGGAGAAGTTCCAGTTCAGCTTTGATGTCTTCTTTGGGAACCCCAATGCCCTGACGCCCGGCGTCCGGGTCCACTTCACGGCCTGCAAGGAGAAGGTGAGTCTGCGGCGGTTCTCCCTGTGGTCCGGTCAGAACCACCGTCTGAAGCTGAATCTGCTTCCTTGGACAGAACCGGGCCGTGGCCACAGATGTGAAAGTGGCTCCGGGGGGAACGGAGAACGTGGACCCGGAGATCTACGAAGCCGTGGTCAGCCAGGCCATCGAGGAGCCGCAGGTTAGTGAGGAGGAGGAGCCACAGGTCTTCCTCGCTCTGGTTTCCTCTCCAGCAGAAGGTGATTCTGGTCCAGGGAGGCCAGACCAGTTTACTTTCACCCAAACCTTCGTTCTTCCTCTGCTGTTCTGACCAAAGAGCCGAAGCCCATCATGCATTGCTGCAGATAGCGACAGTGGGTTGGTTCTGGTTCCTTTCTGGCGGCCATGTTGAGCTCATAGCGCCCATGTGGCCCATGGATGATGCACAGTACTGCCAGTAAAACTACAAATCTCAAGATGCATCAGTCTTCAGTAACCTGGCGATCCAGGGATGAGGTTGGTGTTGCTTAACAACAGCTGACTCTGATGACATCACACTTAGACTCAGCTGATAGTGGGACGTATGTCGTTGCTAAGGTAACAGTGATGAACTCCTTCAGTCTGCTAACGGCTCAGAATCTGGACTGCAGGTACGGTGTGTCCTGCAGGACACCAGGCTCTGCTCACCCACTGCCTTTGCTTTTGCTGCTCCTCTTTAAATCTCTGTCTGACCGTCTGGCCAGAGACCCGGTCACAGGCCAAAGAACAAGGTTTGTGGGGGTGAGCAGAGGCCTTTGGGTCTAGAAGATGCATCAGACCCTGTGCAGGTCAGAAGGTCTCTGAGTCTTCAGCTCTGGTCGGTGTCCCTGCAGCCCGGCGACCGGCAGTACCCCGGCCAGGTGCACGTCACCCTGGGGATGGTGCGGACCAACCTGGCGTTTGAGAGGAAGGACAGCACGGTGACGCTGCTGAAGGACGATCAGGTGCTCATCAACGTTCTGACCGACATCGTCACGGAGAAACGGCGAGCCACCAACATCAGACCCAAGATCCCCGCCACCTTCGGCTCCACCAGGGAGACCAGGGAGAAGGTGAGGCGGCGCTGCCCAGCAACCATACCTGCTGCTGAGCTTCTGCTTGATGCTGTTTGTCCTGCAGGGTGTCATTGTCAGTCTGAAGGAAAATGAAGGCGTCATTCAGTCAGAAGAACACGGGGAGCTTCAGTTTGAGACCAGAGAGAACTTGAGTGATGTGGACTTCACTGAGGAGGACATCAATGAGGAGGTGGAGTTCACTGTCCTGCCGGTATGCTTCTTTGCTTCCCCAGCAGCTCTTGGTGCTGTAATCAAGATTGAGAGCAGGTTTGATTTGTGTTGGATTGTGTTGTGACGTTCCTGTGTCTCTGGGTCAGCTGAGAGGGGGGAAGCGGGCCGTCAGGATCAAACGAGTCAAAGAGCCCCTCCTCCTGACACTCTGTGGTGCCTCTAGCTCCGCCCCCGAGGAACTGGACAGCACCAATGGGGAGAAGGTCTCTGTGGGCCCCAAGCGGACAACATCCAAGTCCAGGGAGGAGTTGGAGCCTCACATGGTGCTGGACTCGGAGCTCTACGAGGGCATCGTCAGCCAGACCATCATCGAGCCCAAGGTAGGCTTTGTCGCTACGGCTTGATTGGTTCCCTCATGGTTTTAGGTTCTTGAATAAGGTGAACCGCAATGCCTCGTTTCACCGGACATTGCAGTCCGATGTTTTCAGGAGAACTGCCAGTTGGACTCTCACTGGGCTGGCGGGCTAAACCCAAACGCACACTGTAGCGTCAAAACAAACCTGAAGCAAGCAGTGATGTTCTTCTGGGTGAGGTGACACCAGACCGTACTGCTGCGGTACAGGTCAGCTGTTTGGTCCATTTTGACCAACCAGTACCAGTACCAGTCAGCCTCAGCTCCAGTTGATTGGCTTTTTGGGGGGCTAAATGAATACATAGTAACAGTAATATTCTCAAGTAAAAGAAAAAGGTACAGTGCAGTAAAACTACTCTTTTACGTGCCTTTTTGCCAAAAGAGTTACTCAAGTGAATGTAACCAGCACTCCCCACTTTTTGAACATAAACACCTGTAGCCTACAAGCTACTAGTTAACAAGCTTAACGTGCTGTATTGACATTAGCTAGTCGTCTGTTAGCTAACATTACCTGCATCCAGCAGCTTCACTCAACTCAGTCGGTTAGTTTGGGGGAAAAACTGTGAAAAGTTCTTTGGGTTTTGCTGCCATGATTCTAACACACCTGAGCAGCAGCAGGTCTCCTTCACAGGTGGAAACCCAGCGCGAGCGTCGTAGCGCTCATGTTGCGTTTAAAGGCGGCTCGGAAAAACAGGTTACCACATGTTAACAACGGATTAAACAGTTTTAACTGCTGATAAAAGTGACAGAGGACACAGATATGGGAGTGTGGAAGCCTCTACTGTATCAAACTGACAGAGGAATAACAGAGAGTTGGCCATTCTAAGGTAAAAACTACAAACAGCTTCCAGTCCAGGGGGGCACAGCTGACTCTGTGGGTGGGCAACGCCCCCTGACGGCCCCCAATGCCGCCGGGCCTGGTACCAGTACTCAGAGGAAACAAGGTATTAGGTGTTGAGGGATGTTGGTGGGTGAGGACGTTAACTGGTTAGCAGAAGATTGTCCATGTGAAGTTTTAGAACAAAGTTCTGGAAGTTCAGTCTATTAGTAAAGATGAGTAGCAACAGCTAATGCTCTGGCTACCCTGGTGCCAGATGACCAGCACTGCCGGAACAGAATGACGAGCGATAAGAACCCGGCTCGCTGGCGTCAGGAATGGCACCTGCTACTGGACCATCAGTCTCCTGTATTTCTGGGTATTCTCTTCATATTTCCCTCCCACAGGAGAACGTTCCCGGATATCCGGGTCAGATCGCCGCCAACATCGGCCCCCTCAGGACCAACGTGACCTTTGACCACCGGGACTGTTCGGTGACTCTGCTGAAGAACGACCACGTCCTGATCAACCTGCTGATCAACACCTTGACCAACAAGAGGCGGGCCGCCAACATCCGGCCCAAAATCCCCTTCACCTTCCGCTACACCAAGGAGGTCCGCGAGCAGGTACCGGCCCGTTCCCGCTGGAACCGGGACCAAACTGGTTCCACTGCTAAACAATTAGCTACATGAACTTTGTTCCTTCACAGAATAAAAATAAGGATCAAAGAGGTTCATTAGAACCAGAACCAATCCAGAACCAGAGCAGATTGTAAAGTGAACACACCCTCCAGGTTCTGAGCCCGGTCCTAAAGCGGATCCGTCCTCTGTTCCAGGGAACCATCGCCTCACTGGGAGACAAGGAGGGGGTCGTCAGCTCCACCAAGCACGGCGATTTGCCCTTTGACCTCTGTGAAAACTTCAGCGATGCAGAGTTCGACTCTGACGATGTGGGGAAAGACGTGGAGTTCACAGTGACCACGGTGAGAGTGAACCGACCCGAACCGATCCGGTCCCGTCAGCCAGCAGAGGCTGACCCGTCCGTCATTCTGTCCCTGCAGGACAAAGCCGAGGTCAGAGCGATCCGGCTACGGAGGATGAGGAGGACCAAGCCGGCCGAAGACAAGATCCTTCAGGAGCAGAAAGCCCGCGAGCTGGAGGAGCGCCAGAGGAGGGAGGAGGAGCGCAGGCAGGAGGAGGAGGCAGAGAGGAGGAGGAAGGAGGAGGCGGCTGCTGCTCTGGCAGCTGCCAAAGACAAGGTGAGCTGGAGCAGCAGGGGGCGCTGTGAGGTCAGTACCTGCGTTAACTGGGCCGCTGGTCTGCAGTGGACTCCGTTCGGCTTCAGGTACAGAGTCGCCGACTCCATGCTGGAGGTCAGCAGGGAGCGCTTCCAGGGCACCGTGCTCAAAGCCATCTGCAGGAGCCCCCCCAAGGAGCCGAGGGACGAGGAGGAGGCCAAGCAGGAGGCGGAGGAGGAGGAGGAGACAAAGGACGCAGATGTGAAGCAGGAGGTGGCGGCGAAGGAGACACAGGAGCCAGATGTGAAGGAGGAGGAGGCGGCAAAGGAGACGCAGTCGGTGCAGGAGGAGAAAGGAGGCACTGAGGTGTGGAAGGTGGTGCAGCGGCGAAGGTTTTGGTTGGAGTTCTGGAGACAGAACGTCCCGTTTCCGTGTCAGCAGGTGAAGCAGGAGGAAACGGAGGACGGCGAGCAGCAGGAGGCGACGGGACTGACTGGGAGGAAGGAGATGAAGCAGGAGGAGGAGGAGCAGCAGATCGGGGCCCCCGGCCCGCCGGCCCCTGAGGTGGGTCGGCTGGTGATGACCGTGGACGGCCAGCAGAAGCAACTGACCTTTGGCCCCAATGACCTGCTGACCCTGGCCACCATGCTGGTGGGAGACAAGGTGAGGAGCGGCCGTGTCGGGACGCTGAGCGTCGGCCGGAGGAGTAACGGCTTGATTCCTCCTGCAGGTCCGCTTCAGCCTGGCCACGCACCGCCTCACCAAGGAGGAGCGCGCCACCTTCATTGAGATCCTCCCCGACTCCTTCGAGGAGTCCACGGAGCAGCGGATGCACGTAAGACCCCCTGTCCTCATGGAGGCGCAACCCCTGTCCTCGTGGAGGCCCGTCTGACACGACGCTTCTCTCCTCAGGGCATTGTGATCGAGTTCTCCGAGGACTCTGGACTCATCAAGTGTTCGGAGAACCCTCAGCTGTTCTTCAAAATGTCCGAGGTGGTGGAGAAGAAGAAGCTAGAGCTGAACGAGAAGGTGGAGTTCAGCGTCGTCCCGGTCAGTCCTGCTGCTCTGTTTGGCCAGCTTTCAGTCCACAGTGGAGTTTTTTTCTGAAATTGTGAAAAAATCTTGGTGATTATGAAGCATCCGACAGCAGACGGAGGGAAGCAGGCCATCAGGATCAAACGCTTCACGGAGAAAGTTTTCCTCCCGGTTCGCAAACTGAGCGGCGTTGGAGCAACCAAAGGGAAGGTGAGCTCCTCTGCATTGCTTGCGCCACGCAGGGATCAGTTTTCACCTCCAACGCTAATCTTCCCTCTGGTTTTGTAGATGACCATCAAGTTGGCAAAACCCCCAGATGGAACGGAGTGAGTAAATGTCCACTATTCTTCACATCTTCTCATGATGCGGTTTAATCAGAGACGAAATCTCTGAGTGCACAAATGTCATTTTGAGGGAGTGCAGCTAGCATAGCTAGCAAGCCCATGTTTTTGAGAGTGGCCAGTAAAAATTTGGAACTGAAGGAAATCATCCTCAACTTCAGGCACTTCACGTTTTAAAGATTTGACCGCACTGTTTTGTTATCATTAATATACCGAAAGACATGCTTATCAGAAGATCTTTGGTCAACAGAAAGAGGATGTGATTTTTTTAAAAATTCTGCGTTTTCCAATACAAACGTTACCTACCATTGAACAATAAATATTCGAGATAAAATACTTTGCACCAAACTGCTAATTTAATCAGCGGTTAAGATCAGAACTGGTAGTTGGGAATTTGTTGACTTGTGTGCAAACCCATCCCTGTCTGACCTCTGTTAACGTTTCAGAAACCAGAAACCAGAGGCAGACAAACAGAAGGCCGTGTTTAAAACGATAAAGAAGGACACCAGTGTCTCCCGCCACAAGTACCGTCGCAGCCGGAGCCGGAGTAAGGAGCGGAGCAAAAGTCGGAGTCCGTCCAAAGATCAGTTTGGCCGCGTGGCAAAAAAGAGACGCAGCTCAAGCGTTGACCGAGAACGCAGCAGCAGGTACAGACGAAGCCGAGAGAGGTCGAGCAGGCGCAGCCGGAGTCGCAGCGGCAGTCGCAGCGGCAGCCGCAGCAGGAGCCGCAGCAGGAGCCGCAGCAGAGAGAAAAGCTCCAGGAAGAGAAGCAGGTCCAGTAAAGAGCGGGAGGACAGCCACCGCAGAAGGCCGAGCCCGCCGCCACGGCGAGGCGTGGTGGTAGATACCGAGCTGGCCAGGAAGAAACGAGAGTTGGAGGAGCTTAATGAGATGATCGCCTATAAGAAGTCTCTGGTTGACTCCAGGGGGCTGGAGCCTGGAGGCAGGACCTGCATCGACTACGACCACGGCAGGATCAGCATGCCTCGCTCAATTCTCAAGAAGCGCCCAGAAGAACCAGATTACATCCGGCCTCCTTATGATGACCCTTACTATGACCGTCCGTATGGTCCGTTCCCAGGCCGCCGCTACGGCGAGCCCTACAGCGACCCGTACCCTCACCCGTATGCAGACCGGCCGTACGCAGACCGAGCATTCGACAGCCGTCTCTATGGCGACCCTCCCTATGGCGGAGCCCCTTCTTCCAGCCATCGCTACACTGACCGGTATGACGTGTACAATGAGCATTACGACAGTCACTTCTACGACCCCGCGTACAGGGAACGCCCCTACGATACTTACCCACCAGTAAAACGAAGTAGATCTCCAGAACCTCGTGGCTCTTCGCCACATTCTCCGCCCAGCCAAGATGCTAACGTCTCTGCTAAACCCTTGACTCACTCAGTCTCCACTTTCAGACCTCCGTCTCCCATCGACTCTCCGCCAAGAACACCTTCTCCCAAACGAAAGTTCACAACTCCCCCGCAGTCCCCACCGGCTCAGAAACCCCCTCTGCACCGATTCCTTGACATGCTCAACAAGAAGGCAGTTGCTGAGAAGACCTCGGAACCGTCGGATGTTACAGATGACCTCCTTCCTCATGAGCGAGCCCTTCAGGATGGCAAAGGCTTCTCTCGGATTGTAGGTCTGGCTCAAGAGCAACCCAGCAGCAGTCTGGTCCATGAAGTGGAGATCAAGCAGCCAAACTCCAAACAACCCTCAGTGGAGAAAACGAATGATGGCCAGAAACCAGAACCCTACGATAAGATACAAAGTCTGCTGCGTTCAATTGGCCTCAAGCTGAGCTCTGGAGAGGTTTCCAAACTGGCCAATAAAGCTCAGGAGAAAACCTTGAGCTTCAAGTCATCATCGATGGAAGGAGAGACGTTTCCTAAGGAAGAGTTGCGGAGCGGCAGGACTGGTTCTGTGGAAATGGATCATATCCATTCTCCCTCTCCTGCCAGATCTTCCAGCATTGAACCGCTCAGCAATCCAAAGCCGGCCGTTTCAGAGTACGAGAAATTCTTTGACCAACATGAGTTTGAAGTGCGAAAGAAGGTACAACATCTGCAGAGCCATACCAAGACGACAGGGAGTGCACCACCCACCGTTTCCTCTCCAAAGCCTCCTCCAGGGCCGCCTCCTGCCCACTACCAGCACCCAACCCCCCCACACAACTGGCCTCTTGGTATCACCGCCACATCCCACGGCCCTGATACCCCAGCTGCAGCTGCCCAGGCCCACCCCAGGCTGCTGCGTCCCCCAGGCCCTCCACCAGGGCCTCCTCCACGGCGCCAGGCACAGCACCCTCCTGGTCCGCCTCCTGGTCCTCCGCCCCAACGCCCGGCCGGACTGCCTCCTTTCACGACAGCCTCCACTCATACGGTTCTTCCGTTCATTGACCAAGCCAGTCCCACTTCAGCTGCCAGTGGAGCCACCTCCTTACAGACTGCACTCACTCCCACCGTGACACCAGTAACCTCAAGTCCTTCAAGCTGCGACCAGTCGCCCATGTCTACCACAGTGGTCCGCTGCTTGAACCTGATTGAGACTGTAAAGTCTCTGAGCACCCCGCCATCAGCCAAACCTGTTAAATCTGTCCAGTTCAGCTTACCTTCAGTGTCGTTCAGCAGCTCGCCGCCCTCACTGGAGACAGACGACGACATCAAGGCCAAGCAGAAGGAGAAGGTAAGATCAGCAGAGTCCTTGTTGATGCTCTCAAGCCCAGTTTAACCTGTAAAACACTGTAAAGAAACAGCGTCTGTCCAAGTGACCCAGGTTTCTAGGAAGATGCTGTTCTTGGTTTGGTAGATTGCTAAGGATGTGGTGCTTGTGTCACAGCTGGATTTGTATAATCGGAGGCTTCTGGAGAAGAGGGAACAGGAGTACAAAGAGAGGCTTACCCTCAGGAGACAAGGAGAGAGGAGCAAAGAGGGTCCGCTGGTCCCGACAGGTACAACATCTTCTTTATTTACAGACATGCTTAACTAGCAAGGAATCATGTAATAGTTATGACTGTCCACCTCAGACAATACCTGCATGCTCTACTCCGTGCTGCTGTCTTTTTATTCAACCAAACTGCTGCCTTTCGCTGTTTCCTGAAGTCTTCAGTCATCCAGGTTTTTCCAAGAAGGTCCGATGTAACTGATGTCTGTCTTCTATATAAACATGACTTTAGTGAGGTCCAAGTCAAAAAACCAGATCATTACAGTCATGGATTTGTGTGCCATGCCCACATTACCTAAACATGTCCATTAGCACAATTCTGCCACAGCAATATAATTTTTACATTTAAGGGCATGTGGTTGTTTTCCATCTATGATAGACCAAGAAATGTTTGCACGCATGTACAGCTCTACATGACTTTAATGCCTGGAACATGAGCAAAGCGTCGGTTCAAGCTCATGGAGCCAAAAACCTGTGGCTAAGACGATGGTCAGCAAGTCGTTAGCCGGATCTAATGCGTCTTCTCTTCGAGCAAGCAAAGAAGCCGACTGCGAGCTCAACTCTACAAAGTAAAGTCTTTTCTTCCTCTGCACCTGGTGACCCACTGCTTTATACGGAAGGAGTTGGACTTCAGATTAATTTTTAATAGGAATGCGGAGATCCAGTGTGTTGGGTGTAAAACTTGGTTCCAGTTACCCCAACTTTAAAACCGACAATATTCAGAAGACAGCTATAGAAACTTAATTAAGGAAGGGTTTTTAGGTGTCGAGCTGAACCTCAGACAGCTACTCACTGAGGTTCAGATAGATGTTTTTAGCTAGATGTTATTTAAAGCTAGTGTGAACAGCCTATTTTGCTCCAGCTCCTACACCTGAAGGATGTAGGTACATCCTTCAACTTCTACAGGCTGATACTGAGGACAGAACATGTTCGTATCATTAAGGCGTTTCATCGGTGACCTTCTTTTTCAGGTTAGGATCTTGGTGAAGATAGACTAACGATGCCCTGACCTGCTCCCAGGTTATCCACTCCATTCCCATCAAGGCTTTTTAAGTGATTGGTATGGGAGTCCCTGCTGAGCCCCAGTATCTGTTGCTGGTCTGTGATTATGTCAGCTGCATCACCACAGAGAAGTGCAAACACTTGTTACAAACCCCGGCCTACTTCTGGTGCAAGTCGGTGTGACAGGCTTTGCACATGATTTTTGTTGATCTGACAAAGTTGGAGTTTCTCCAGTGGTGGATACACTTCCGCTAATTTGCTAATAGCAGAACTTATTTGTCATTTAGTGCTTTAGTGTTTTTGCTAACTTTGAAAACATTTATTCCAAATTCTGAAATGCTAATTTACTTGCCTGTTTTGTAAACTTTCAGTTAAAGTTTGACATTTGTGTTGGCATTTTGTTATTGACTGCTGTTAGCATGTAGCGTTACAGTTAACAGTTTAAAATCTTCTGATGTCCTGTTTAGACTGCTAAATACAGTGTTGGTATAGCGCCTTAGCATTAGCTTCTGCTAAATACAGTGTTGGTATAGCGCTTTAGCATTAGCTTTTGCTAAATACAGTGTTGGTATAGCGCATTAGCTTTTGCCAAATACAGTGTTGGTATAGCGCTGTAGCATTAGTGGAACTAATGGCAGTGCTTTTTGGTTAGTGCAACAAGCTTTCTAGTTAGCGGTGTCCACCATTGAGCTTCTCCAACGATTAGCATCTTTCATAATGTTCCATAACTCCAACAGACTGTATCAGGTCCTGTGGCTCCTGATCTGACTGTGTAGGAGAGAGAGAGCTGTTAATGGGGTCTGCATTGAAATATTTCTTAAGGTTGAATTATCAAAAAGATGCTAACATTAGCTGAGTCCAGGAGTCGATTCCTCCTGATCTAAACAGGAGCATCCAATGAGGATGTAAAGGACTGTGTGGAAGTAGATGCCTTCACAAACAAATGCTATTCATAGATTTTAGGTGTCTTGTTAGCATGATGTAGCAGCTTTCAGAACCAAGCTAATCTAGTAAAGTTGGGACAAAATACGTGTAGCTAAAACAGGCTGCAGTGGCAAACTGATTTATTGGTGTATTGGCTAATAACCCATTAACAAGGAAGACCCTGTAAAAGTCGGGGACCATGGTCTGGTTCTCGCTGCAGCTGCTGCGGTCCATTGCATCCCGCAGTTCCTCCATGCTAGCTTCATCTACCAAAGCACCAGCTGGCTAACTCTAAGGTCGGAGGATGGGTTGGAAGTCTTCAGGGTTGTCCCCCAGTGGTGACTGAGTGTAGACACTTCTGATGATCTCCCTGAATTTAATGTTTGATGTGGACCGAATCAGAAACAAACCCTCGGCTTTGACCAGGATCACTTCTGCAGGAAAAACATCTCGTCGTCATCTTCACGCAGCTTTAATCATTTTGGGTCCTCGGCGTTTCGTTGCTCTCTGTAGCA
Source organism: Poecilia formosa (assembly GCF_000485575.1). Taxonomy (NCBI): domain Eukaryota; kingdom Metazoa; phylum Chordata; class Actinopteri; order Cyprinodontiformes; family Poeciliidae; genus Poecilia; species Poecilia formosa. The sequence goes on along the minus strand of NW_006800625.1, from coordinate 6,936 downwards.
CTCTGTGTGCTACCAACTGGGTCATGACGCTTACCAGAGGGAGAATCTTGGAGCGAAATGCGGTTGATGTTTTAGGCTGAAGATGTGCTCCAGGACTTGGTGAGGCCTGGAGGGCAGGATGGCTTTTTGTAGACATGGCTTTATTAGTGCAGGGTTCGTCAGATAACTAGGGATGCTCACTTAGAGCGAGCTAGTTGTTGGTCTCCTGCTGCTACTTTCTCAACATTACAGAGTAAGGCTAAGAACAGAAAGCTACATGTGAATATTAGCATCACCTGTTAGAGCAGGGGTGGGTAATCCTGGTCCTCGAGGGCCGGTGTCCTGCAACTCTTAGATGTCTCCCTGGTGGAACACACCTGGATCCAATAGCGGAATCACCTCCTCTGTTCAGGCAGGCTCTCCACAGTCCTGCTAACGACCTTATTATTTGACTCAGGTGTGTTGAAGTAGAGACACATCTAAAAGTTGCAGGAGACCGGCCCTCGAGGCCTGGAGTTGCCCACCCCTGTGTTAGAGTAATTCATCAGCTTAGACCTCACTGTCCTTCTGGTAAACATTAGAAGCTAAAGCTAAATCAGATTTAGGAAGGGCTTAAGTCTGTTTGAGTTAAAGAACCTGATGTATTTTGGGTCGGATCTGTTCATCCTTAACATAAAAGCCATGTTGATAAAAGCCTTGTGGGTCCCTGCCAGCCCTGGTAGCGGTCCCTGTTCTTCGTGTTTTCGCCGGATGTTGCGTTTTGTTCGTGGTGCGTCTTTGTGACAGGTGCTAGTAAAGTTCATCCGGGTAAGTTCACTTCGGTTCTGTTTTCTTCAACCTAAGCCGAAAGAAGCTGAGTCTACCATCCAGCAAGACGTTGCACCAAAACATCTTTAGTCTTTATAAAGCTGATTAACAGTAAGTAAAACCCACCAGACTGTATTAAGAGTTGTGGTCGTGGAAATTTGTTCTGTCCGTTAGATTTAATCCAGTTTCTGTATCAGCTGGAAAATGTGTAGCTGCTAAAAGCCTTAATTGGTGGAAAAGGCTGAACAAGTGACATGTCTCTGCTGTACTCTTCATTTCTAAATGTTTAGTTTCGTATTTAGAGATTTGACCCGCCTTTGTGCTGCAGAGATGCAGCCAGCAGAACCGTATCGATGTAAGTCTTTATGCTCGAAGCATCAGTTAGCTGTAATGTAGAGTAGTTTGAAATAAAAGCGTGTAGATTTTCACCAGGATCATCTTCTTTACAGCTGTAATTCACAGTTATTGAAATAGAAAGTTTTATCTGAACTGTGTTTTTTAAACAGACCATAGTTATCAGAATAAGTCAGGATCTCGGTATTTCTGTGCGGTTGATTGTCGTCTGTGTTCCCGTCGGTTCAGCCGTTAAAGTCTGATACCACCTCACCTCAGGTTATTCAGGGCGGCTTCGTTTAGCTAACCTTTATTAAAAAGGTTTTCCTTACTTTGTGATTTTATAAGTCTGCAACTTTTCCATGTTGTGCTCAGAATTTGTATTATTTGCATCCTCAGGTTGAGCATCCACATTCCCAGTTTAGACCAGACTGGTCCAGTATGGAGTTTGGCAACTGAAATGAAAATCTAATAACAGTGATGAACAAAGGCAGCATTTAAACAGATCCATCTAATGGTTTTCTGTCTTTTCTCTTCAGGCTGGTAGACTTTGATAGAGACTTTGTTTGGTCCAAAAGGCGCTAAGCTAACCCACAGACTGTAGAAAGGAAATTACATGTCGGTGTTTTTGGGGATTTGGTTGCATGGGGCCAGATGTGTTTTACACAACCTCTACTTCACTGTGTTGAGATCAGTTCCTGTTTCTACTTCATGGATGGATCCTTGGGCCGAGCTGAGAGGAAGGAACCATGGCAGGCCCTCTTGCCTCCTTAGCAGAGGTCTTGGAAAGTTTCTGGTCCTGATGTTTAGTCGGCCGCCCTCTGTGGCGCTCAGCTGATTTTGACGTTCTGGTGGGGTCCGCCCTCCAGCACCTGGCTCTCTGACGACGCATCGGCCCTCTGAAGCCACTGGGCTTGAACTGAACCCGAATGCAGGCTCCTCCACTGCTGCTCTGTTAGACCAGGGTGGATTTTACATTTATTGACATGAAGAACTACCTGGTTGATGACATTACCCTTAAATCCTCTTTTCTGAATCAATTAAAACTTGGGGCATTTCCTGAACGATGAACATTAAACACATTACACCGTTAGGTAGAGATCTGAGCTACAGCTTGTTCACTGACGTGTCCTAGGTCTAAAGTCGCTGTTTTGGTCAGATTAGCTGATAGAAGTTCATTTCAGTTCTACAAACGAAGTACTGGACCACGAGCAAACCTTCAGAGCCAGATGAGGATAACTTGTTGTGCTGAACCTTTAGACATTAAAACGTGATGTTCTTCATGTTTGCTCGACTTTTTGCGTGTCACGTTTTCAACGTCTGAACTTTACCTAAAGGATGTGGAGCCAAACTAGAGACGGCAGGTAAAAGTCTCGCAGAGCTTTTCCGTATTTGCGGGATTATTTGAAGGTTTCATAACTTGATTAAAATGACAAACTTTGCTGAGTGACGGTTTTTCTTGACGGTAAAGGTAGGTGACTGTTTTGATCTCTTAAGCTAAAGTAATACTTTTGCTCTAAACCTGAAGCTGTGAAACATTGAAACCACTTTAATTTCAACACATTCATTATTCAGCATTTTTTCACATTAGAATCTGTAGCATTAAAATAAAATCTCTTTATGCAGAAAATATTATTTGCATAGAAATGATTTGTATGAGCTAGTGAGTCTTGACCTGTAGAAACAGATCAGGAGGAAAGAGTCAACAGTTTAGACAGGAAACCCTGCAGGTTTTCTCAGTTTCCTGAACTCGACGCCAAATTAAAACAATGGGTCCCTTATCTGGACTCGGTAGAAGTTGATGCCATGCTGGAGCAGGGATGGGCAGTTGCAGTACTGTCTGTTGTTGGCATAAAATAATTTTGACTGTTGTATGAATCTTGATTTATTTTAGTTTTTGACCAACTCATCAGTATGTTTGCAAACCTGAAAACTAATAAGTATTGTTGGTACTTTTATTTTTTTCTGTTTGTGGAGCTTCAATTGCAGTAACATTCAGTCGCAGCCAGATGCACTGCAAAGGGTTTTAAATACGGTTAGCATTAGCCTTATCACTATTGATGCCATCCTGGCTAACTACCAGTACCGCTGGTACCGCTCCAAGTTCTGCTCAGAGCTCCAGGATGAATCTAAACGCTGATGGACCATCAGATCGATCTGATCTGTGATCAATCCTCCATCAGAGCCAAAGCTCCTCAGGTAGCGGCTCACCTGGATCAGCTGCTGATGGACCTGATCGTCTCCTGATCAGAACCAAACCTGGTGGATCCATCTGCTGATCAGCCTGTTTTCTCTCCAGTCAGAATGAAATGAGCCTTGGAAAGTTTCAGACGATGCTTTCATCGTCTGAAAGCATGTAACTCATGCTTTCAGACGATGAGTTACATCTTCATGAGACAAACTGAGGAAGTTATTATTTACGTCAGAGGGAAGTTTTACCTTCCTTTAGTTTATTTATTTTTCAGGTTATTGTCTGAGGATAAATGTGGTTCAGTTTCATTGTTTAAACAATAAAATATTAAAATCATGAAGTCATCAGGTTTAATGCTTCCTGGTCTAAATAACTGAATCAGGTTTCAGTGGATTTATGTGAGTTTTGACTCTTTGTAGGTCATTATTGTTCACAGATAAAGTTTGTGTACGTTTTGTGCGTTCGCCGTTTTAGACATGAGGCCCTGATGCTGTACTGCTCATCCCTGCAGCAAAGGAGATGATTCAACCATTAAGTGAGTTGGGTTGGAGACCGCTGAGACCTGCAGGCCGTTGGAGGGGAACTTTACTATGATCTGCACCGACTTATTTCTGTAACGCTCCAGGTTGATTTCACAAAGATCTATTAACTTAACAGCACAACGGTCCACCATCTTTCACACCTTCTGAGTGTGGAATAAAACCAGTTTCTACCCGGACCGACCAGAACGGCGGCAGCAACAGGGACATTCTAATTTAGTCTGACTTTTGAAACAAGTTTCTGTGTTAAAGGCAGTAGCAGCTCCTGTAGGGGCTTCATCTAAGAGAAGCCTGCAGGTTTTACAGGATATGCCATCAACACCAGGAGCTCTGGATCACAAATACTTGGAGAGTAGTAGGAGAAAGCAGCATGGTCACTTTGTCCTCCACAGCCTGTAGCAGCAGCGCTACAGAGTCGGATCAGGATAATCTCAGCCAGTCTATCAATTTTATCAGAGGAAAGGTTTAAGCCTCGACCTGGTGTCTGCCTCACCACTGAAACTGGGAGCTGAAGGATCTGCTCTTTGATTCTCTAGAACCAGCAGGTCACCTGCAGTCTGGCAGCAAAATATCACAATTAGCCAGAACAGCTTGGAGGCAATAGTTGGTAGGATGTCGTTTGGTTGCTCTGTGAATGTTGGGGTTAGGGTTAGGGTTTTTATTCCAAAACAATAATACATTCTGATGTCATGCATACATGATTGCATCATTGAACATGTTTCTGTTCGCCTGGCCTTGTATCGTCTCTGGCCCCACATTGAAGCCGTCCAGATTAACACACTAGTGGATCTTTGTGAAAGCAGTCTGCGGCGTGATCTGAGACACGTTACGATCATGTCTGTCGGATGATCCTCTCTGACTTCCTGAACTGTCCTGTTCTTATCTTTAGGCAAACCAATCAGTAGCGAGCCCAAGAACGTTTGGATCTGTGGCCATTCACTTGTGTACTGGGCTGAGTCGCGGGCCAAGTCTCCAGAGGTAGGTATGCAGCTGGGCATGGACCCCAACAAGGTGACCATCTGGTGGAAGGGTATCCAGGGCATGACCTGGTCCCAGCTGTTGCCCCAGCTCCACCAGCTGAAGATCACCTGGCCCAACCCGGACGCCCTGATCGTTCACCTGGGAGGGAACGACCTGAGCACAGAGAGCCCCACTAACCTGCTGGCCTCCGTCAAGAAGGACATGGCCTCCATACGGAGCATCTTCCCACACTGCCTCCTGGTGTGGTCCGACATCCTCCCTCGCCGGGTGTGGCGTCACTCGCCAGACAGCTATGAAGTGGATCTGGTTCGCACCACTGTGAACCGCAGAATCCACAGCATTGTGTCAGATCTGGGCGGCATCTCGGTGAACCATGACAACATCCGGTGCGGCACCAACACGGGGCTGTACCGGGGCGACGGCATCCACCTGTCGCCTAAAGGCATTGATGTTTTCAACCTGAACCTGCAGGAGTTTCTGGAAAAGTGGGAGCTGGAGCTCAACACCCAGAAGGCTCCAGGGGTGTAGGCGTTATTCTTTTGTTCACGGTTCTTATGTCCCCCAGTAGCTAGCTAGTTGAGATTAATCTAATTGATGCTCCATAAGGGCAGTTATGTTGTAGTTTGACGGTAGAACCGTTTCATTGTCAGCTGAAATATCCCATCATTATTAATTTTATGTAATTTTCAGCAGCTGTGTCCCCAGATGATACTGATGTTTCCTCTGCAGGAAGTCTTCTGGTTTTCTTGTAAAACTGAATAAAATCATTAATCAAAGTTAATCAAGTTTCACAATAAAATAAGTTTGAAGAAAATGTAAATAAAAACTTCTGAATTGGTGTCATTTTAATAGTTTACAGTTGGCTGAGCATTGAGATGAGAACATCTGATGTTCTGGTTCATTCATCAGCAGAACCGCCAGGTCTTTTTACCAGACAGTTTCCTGTAAATGTATCTCACTGCCTCTCATTTCATCAATTCTTCATATACATTATAGCTGCACAGTGTGCTAAATTCATTTGACCCCCAAAAACCACATCTGGCAGTGAAGGGAGACGTCATAAACTGTAGTGGATTAAATGTATTGTTTTGGGTTTTTATCGACCTCTAGATATGTCGAGTATAGAAGTTACAGAGCAAATATCTGGCAGACGGCAGTCAGAACTACAGGCTCTGATGGAAGACCCAGTGTTTAGCCCTGAAGAAAGCCTGAGGGCAGAGCAGCAGGACCTTCACATCCTGGAGACTGTAAGTAAAACCCAGTCCAACAGAACTGTGATTGGACCCAAGAGCAAAACGCTGAAAGGTCTGCTTGGGTTTTAGGTGGATTGTGTTTGTCCGTGCAGATCAGAGCTGAAGGCGGTGTGTGCTGCTTCTGGGTCACGGCTACACACACACACCTGGAGTAAAGTTGGCCACAAACTACAGCAATAATCTGGGCTTCGTTTCCTGTTATAAAAGGAAAAATATCAGCGTCATTTGTGTAGAAATGTCCGCAGACTGCACAGGTGGAGTCCGGTGGAGGTAAACCCACAGCCCAGCAGAACCTCGGGGAGGATGACCTGATGGTCCGGTTCAGAGACCGTCGCTGCCAGACGGAGCTCAGACACCGCCAGGCTGCGTGGACGTTGATTAAAGCCTTTAAACTGGACCTTGGAACGTTTTAGTCCCATTTCCATTACAGTAAAAGGAGCCAAGTTAAAATCTTTCTTCCATAGTTTGGGTCGATTTTCCCCGTTTAGGTTATGCTAATAAAAAAGTATAAACCTCTGATCGTTTGAGTTTATCAATAAAACTGTATTGAATAAATCAATTATTTCCTTCGTGGTTTTTTATTTTTGTTTATTTTTATCACAATCTGAAATATGAAGCAGAACCAGTTTCTAAATGTTTAAACTATTCTGGTTCTGTGGTTCTGTCCCAGTCCAGGCTGGAGTGACAGAGCGCCCTCTGGAGGTTCTGCTGTAAATCTGCAGCTGGATTGAATCTTCTCAGGACCCACTGGATCCCTCCTGAACCCCCTGGATCTCCTCCTGAACCCACTGGATCCCTCCTGAACCCCCTGGATCTCCTCCTGAACCCACTGGATCCCTCCTGAACCCACTGG
>NW_006800624.1:198040-208447 GCF_000485575.1 Poecilia formosa | reverse complement strand
CAAGTGTTAATTTATTTATTTTTTCTTTCCAAAGAATCCACTTCTGGTCTGTCGTTCTGATTGGCTGCGATGTCTCTATGTTAAAATCATCACATGGGATCCCACTTATTTAAACAGTTGCATTTAATTCCTGCTATTTAATAAATGTTAAACTATATTAAACCAGTCGACCCCAACTGTGAGTTTTGCAAAGCGCATCCAGAAACAGCTATTTATTCTGGAATTGTAATATTTTGAAAAGAATGTAATATCATTTCTAACGTCCTTAATACATTTTCAATTAAGTACTTTTGGTTTTGGTTATGATAGTCCAACTGTACTTATCCACTATTTCCAAAAGTACAAACATTCATATGTGCATATGAATGTTTTTAGGTCACTGGAGGTTTTTTATCTTATAAATAAAATGAATTTATGATGAAAAATTTGTAAAGTTTTGTTTTTGTACCAATGTAGTTACTGTGGAAGAGCCTATTATATATTATATTCTGTGTTCTGTTCCTCATATTTCATTTGTTTTTGTAAATGAAAATGAATTCTCAGTTAAAAAAATATTCCTCTAAATAATAATACTGATATAAATGAACCTGGCATATATCCATACAGCCGTGTGCAGGAATGTGTGTGTGCTTGTGTATCTTACCTGTATTTATTAACTGGATCTGAATGGCTGGAGGAGAACATTTAAAACATTTTCTTCCTTATGTCTCACATTAATTCACTGCTTCCACTTTACACGAGAAATGATATGCCAATGAAGAGCGGCTGCTATCTGTTTGCAAATGGCAGAGACAAACGGTGTGTGTGGGAAATTCCAGCACCTAAAGTGTTTCTGATAAACATCAGAAATTCAACACTTTACAATCCAGTCTTAACCAGTTTTACTAAAAGAAATGTACCGTATTTTCTGGACCATAAGGCGCACCAGATTATAAGGCGCACTCTTAATTATGGCGTCCATTTCTTAACCCATTACCAGACACATGCTAAAACATATGGTCAGCAAAAAAAATAAAAAATTTACGGAAACAAAACAGTAGGTTTAGTTGAACTTTATTCTACTATGTAGCAATACACTCACTTTATTTTTTATTCTTCTTCCACAAATCCATCAAAGTCTTCCTCTTCTGTGTTTGAATTGAACAGCTGGGCAATTTGGTTTATCGCTGCCAGCGTATGTACTGTACACTTTACGTCTCTGTGTCAGGGACAGATTTTGGAGTTCAGTGCACACATAGGGCACTTGGGATTATAAGGCGCACTGCTGATTTTTGAGAAAATGTAAGGCTTTTGGGTGAGCCCTATAGTCCGGAAAATACGGTAATTATAAATGGCATCACAAGCTTATCTTTGAAGTTAACTGCCAACCAGGGGCACAACTACATATAATTCAGGTGGATGTGAAAACATAAATCGGCGCCTCCCCCCCAAAGGAAGGTACGTAAGGGTGAAGGAGCGTAGAAAACATACGGTCGCTCTATCCGTATGAGCGACCGTATGTTTACACCCCGTTTGAACAGCTTTAAGCTAAAGCTGTTCAAACGGATTTAAGCTTTTGAACAGCTTTAGCTTAAAGCTGTTCAAAAGCTTTAGCTGTTCAAAACAGCTAAAGCTTTTTTTTTTAGCAGCTTTAGCTAAAGCTTTAGCTAAAGCTTAAGCTAAAGCTTAAGCTAAAGCTTAAAGCTAAAGCTTAAAGCTAAAGCTTAAAGCTGTTCAAACGTCTCATGAAAGCAACATGATGTGAGCAGACACGTCCTCCGTCTGGGACGCTCCGTCCGTCACGTTGCCACAAACCAAACTGTTTTTTTTGCCCCGCCCCCTTCGTCAGATCAGGACCAGAGATATGATGCTACAAAAAAATCACCTTGAAAGTGTTGACAAGAAATATAACATTTCTTTATGCCAATAATAAATATATAAAGATAAATAATTAACCGGAAAGTTCTTGAGGATGTCCATAATAAAAACCTTTCTAATGTGGTATGTGTTTTTTTTTTTTTTTTTTTTTACCAGTACTAAAATAGAGGAACCAACTTCCTGCCTGGATTCTGACAGATTTAATCCTCATGTTGGGATTTACCCTGCATGTTTTCACTTCCTGCAGATGTTCAAACTCCATCAGTGGATCCATTGTGCCTCGCTTAATGTTAGAACTGACAGACGGCATACTGACTTCTGTCTGAGTATCATTAGATTTTTCTCGAATAAAGTTTCAATAAAGCAAAATGAAAGTTTTCTCAGTTATGTGTTTGACTGAAGTTTATGAAATTACTTTCTCAGAATATGTAGATGTTGGTGTATTTTAATCCCTTTTCTCTTATTTCCTCTGCACGTTTTTTTTTTTTTCAGAAATGTGTTTATTTTACACTCAGAACTTGGTCTCCCTGATTTGAATATTCAAATCAATGGAAAATTCTACGTATTTCAGCTGCTCTTCACTGACGAAACAAATTTGCTAAACTAGCCATTTGACGGAGAACTCTGAGGGAAACGATGAAACAGTCTAATTTGTTGTGGAGTAAAGGAACTGCATGTAAGTTTTCTTTGCTTAGTTTTTATTTTTAATAAGGTCAAATATTTTTTTTACTATTTCAATGATGTTTATCCCTTCTATTAACATCACTTGTGAAAAATTTACTAATGTTGTTTCTCTGTCCAGTGGAGGGAGAGCTGCAGCTTTTCACTGTTTAAATGTTCTTCATCCAACAGAGACAAACTGCTGGAGGAAAATAATTCATCTGACAGCAAAGATGCAGTGGAGTCTGATTCTGCTCTGCCTGATGGGTAAGTTGATCTGAGACACAACTAGACTCTCTGGTTTCTGGTGTAGTGCAAATTTAGATGGATTCAGAATAAATCTGCCTGACATTTATTTTTATCACATACAAAAGTAAAATAAGACAAAACTTTTTTTTTTCTGGAAAAACAAGACAAAAGTAAAACAATTTCATATTTCTGAAAATGTTGCTTTCTATTAAACAGAACAAAAATATTTTATGTTCTCAGCTCAGTGTTGTTTCATGGACTGTCAGCTCTATCAGTTTCACTACATTAATGAGAATAAGACCTGGACTGAAGCTCAGCAGTACTGCAGAGAGAAACACACTGACCTGGTCACAGTGACTAACATGAAGGACATGAAGAGACTCATCAACATCTCAGCTGGAGAAATGAAGGAAACTTGGATTGGTCTGTATGATCAAACATATGGTAACAGAACATGGTACTGGTCTCTGCCTGGAGTGGAGTTCAATGAAAGTGAATCAAACTGGGACCCAGGAGAACCGACTGATAGAGGGAATCCAATATCTGAAAATTGCGGGTTTTTGAATACAAATCTTGAATGGGGTGATACTGGATGTAAACCCTTAAGGTATTTCCTGTGCTATGATGGTGAGAACATTAAATTACTCTTCCTAATTTGAAAAGTACAGTACAGTTTAAAAACATATTTTTAAATTGTACTGTACGATGCATTTTTCTCCTCTCCAAAAGTACAAATGGCATGAGTTTGTGTCTTTACCCCACAGCAACTGACGAAACCAATAAATACCACTTGATTAAAGAGAAGAAGTCCTGGCAGGAAGCTCAGAGTTACTGCAGAGAGAAACACACAGACCTGATCAGTGGAACGAAGCAGATAGAGGATGAAGAAGTGAAGAATCTGAAGATCACTGCATACTTTGGTTTGTTCAGAGACACCTGGAGGTGGTCAGATGGAAGCAACTCATCCTTCAGACACTGGAATGATGAGCTTAGCAATGTAAAATACAACAGTGGTCAATGTGCCATGACTGTGTTTGATGATGAAGGCAGATGGAAGAATGAGAGCTGTGATGAAAGAAAACCCTTCATTTGTTATGATGGTGAGTGAAATACACCACGCTTAATGTTTGAACTGCATTTAAAAGAAATGTATTTCATTCAGTCATTTTTTACTTGTGATTTTTATCTATTTAAAAAAGTGCTTCATAGTTTATTTCTCTTCTACAGATGATTAGCTGGCAATTTGCCTTGTATTTAATGTGAAAATATTAAACTGAACATAACGAGAACCTCCTCATCGATGAGGGGATCAGAGTAGAGCCACTGCTCCTCCACACCAAGAGGAGCCAGTTGGTTGGGAACCTCCTGGTTGCCTCCCTGGTGAGGTGTTCCTCCCACAGGGAGAAGACCAGGGGAAGACCAAGGACAAGCTGTAGGGACTGTTATCTGCATTGAGACCGATTTGAACATCAGTGGCATCTGGTTTATACTAAAAGTCTATGTAGAATCATGTCTTGGGCCCGTCACGCCTCCTTTAATGTGTCTGACTCTGCTTTGTTGAAACATTTTGACAGTTTTGATTGTTTTGAACGTCCAAGCGTGTCTCATGTTCAAAATGCATAATTGGAACTTTAGCTTTAATGTGACGCAGTGACCTGTGGCTTCTCTTGTACCAGGAGACACAGACGCCAAATCAAGTTAACTGGTCGTCAAACTGGGTTTGGGTGAGACGAAAATAGTGCTAGCGACAGCGACCCTCGTCAACGTCCAGCTAGGCTGTGAAACTCAGCAAAACTTATAACACCTCTGAATTATCTGGTAAATTTAAACACGTGCCGACGGCTACATTCTGTTGCTTTCAGTAAATAAAGCCAAGACACTCTCTCAATATTTTATCTGCCGTTCTTCAAAGTAACCTGGAGAGGAAAAAAGGCAACTCACGTCCTGCCATTATCAGCTCTCTATGTTATTTGTTCAGGAAAAACTCAACGCACAATGTTCAGCAAAGACATCTGAGCATCTGTTATGATTGCAAAAAAACTTTTGAGAGAGTGGTGCTTCACTCGTCTAGCACGATTTTGATGCGTTTGACGCTCGTTTTGACTGAGATGTCAAGCAACGTGTCCAACTCAAAGCATTGGATCGTTTTTGACACGTGAACACATTCGGTCCGAACTCAGTATTACTCCGTTGTCCTTCAAACTCCTTGGGATTCCCCCAGAGGAGCTGGCCCACGTGGCTGGCTAGAGGGAACTCTGGGCCCACATTAAATGGATAAATGGACATTTGTTCCAAAAAAACAAAGTTAGTAGCCATAAATTCTGAATAGCAGCACAAATAAAGATGTGAATCATAAATATTTAATCTTCTTTACTCCAATGACAGACAACATAATCCTGATTAAAGAAAATAAAACATGGGAGGATGCTTTATCCTACTGTAGACATCACTACCATGACCTGGTCACCATCACCAACCTGGATAAGCTGAGGCTAATCGAGGAAAAAGCCAAGAAGGCATCAACACTTTTTATCTGGATGGGTCTCCGCTACAACCGCTTGACGGACATGTGGTTCTGGATCTGTAAGGAGATGATCAGCTATAAGAGCCGGACCTCAGAAGGACAGATGAATGACTGTGGCATGTCTGGAGCCATGGAGGCGAAAGGACAACACAGGTGGTTCCAGAGAAATGATACAGAGGAGCTGAATTTCATCTGTTTTAAAAATGGTACCTGGTGATTTGCCTGTATTTATATAGAGCTTTATCTAGTCCAGAGGACTCCAAAGCACTTTACTCTTCATTCAGTCATTGACCCATTAACACACTGATTATGGTAAGCTGCACAAAGATGCATGAAATATGTAGAAACTTAAGTTTAACTCAGTTGTAAGCATTGATGAATTCATATTTTCTCTCAGGCATTTCATTTTACCTCTAAAATTAAGGGTCTTTGTCTTGTCTCAAATTGACTCTGAAGTTTTTGTTCTTGTTTTCAGTTTACCTTCTATCTGTCAGGAATTTCACTGTCAGGTAATAATTTTGCCTCCTCTAGTGCTCCGTACTCATTAGGGGCCCCACAAGGCTCAATTCTTGGCCCTATTTTATGGATACTTTATATGCTGCCACTTGGAGCTACTCCTGTCATCCTTCCACTGCTATAAAAATGATCTATAGATCTACTTGATCTATGTGACAATGTTACTTGATATGCAGAATAATCTGTATGTCAATATTACCCTGTGTCTTGCTCTACATTGTCTACGGGATTATATGGCTGTCAAACAGAGGTTGGGACAGATTTTTTTATTTTTATTTTTTTTAATAAATGAACAAAGAACTGAATGCATTTTAATGGACACCTACACAACTACAGATGCCACTGCTTTGACTTTTAACTTCAAGAACAGTGTGAGAAGCTGGGCAATGAAGGAGGACTTTCCTTATACTGACTTCCTGTTCATTTGAAATTAATTTTAAACTTTATTTGTTTTTAAATGTCTACAGCCTAGCATATCTTTATTTTTAACTGAGCCTTTAATGTTTGTGGTCCTGGCAGACCTTTGAGGTCATCCTGTTTGCTTGTACCTGTGTAAGGGGTGTGAATACTCTTGAGACACACTGTACACCAAAAGTGATAAAAGTACAATATTAAATTAATATAACTGTTGACTCACTTTCTAGCCTGTCCCTGATCTACTAGTTTTGCATTGGGAAAAAAAATAACTTCCTGGTTGAGAACAAGAGGATTTTATATCAATATTTGCATCTGCGTAGGTTTGATATTTCCAGTTGCTCCAACAACAAGTCAAATGAACCTTTCTAAAACTAGACTAAACGCACCTAGACTGCCTTTGAGTTGACAAAGGTTGATTTACCAAAGCTGGATTATAATCTGTCACTTTTGGGCTTACAGTCCTGACACGCAGTAAAGGAAACAAAATTCAGAAAAGGTAAGAGTTTATTTTATAATATCGTTAATAATTCTGAACTAGAACAGTCAGTATGGTTATGGTGAACTGGTTTAGGAGTTAGAGATGACTCCAGGTAAACATTAACTTAGATTCCTGGTCATACAGGAAGGTTGGTTCATCGGGAGGATATTGGTGTTTTGTTTACATAACAGATTTTTATCTTTTAAAACAACCTGCGATTTGGTTAATGATGTTATTTGAAATCTTGTTTATTTGAGCCTCAAATCTACTGTCGTCTGCATGTAAGTGTGAGGTCAGTGCTGTAGGTCAGTAGTTTGATGGACTTTTATCTGGTTTTAATAGAGTTATGTCAGAACTTTTTCATGATGCCGGGACTTTAACTTTGAGATGAATAAACGGTCATGTTTTCTAATTTGTTTTCTTTGAATTTTTCTAGTACATCTTGTATCTTTACAGATAATTGTATTAATTAAAGCTCTTATTAATCTCAAACAACATAAAATCTTGATAGGTGCCCTTCAGGGACGATTTATTCAGATTAAAGTTTTTACATTTTATCTGTAAAAAGCTGTATCATCGTCCGTCTGTCGGTGTGTTCCTTCCCTCTGCCACCATTTTCCACTAAGTTCACTTCCTGTTTAGTCATAACCCTTCATAATCTCCTGTCCACTCAAAGCCCCACTGCTGCCTCCACCCTCACATGTTACTAATGTTCACTTCCCCCAGTCAATCAGGAAACTTTTGTGTAACTGTATTTCTTTTTCTCAGTTCTATACTGTAGAAGTTTTCTTTGTTGTCAGTGTTATTTCAAACATATTTCTTTTTTATTTGTGATTATATTCAATTATGCTATCATAAATAGCCTACATAAAACAAAAGTCTATGAAAAATGGGGTTAAAACATGAACAGCTCCCTGAGAGGTTTTTTATTTATTTATTTATTTATTTTCAATCCTTGCGCCCCACTACAATGACACTGCACCTTCCCAATGGTGCGCACCACACACTTTGGGAACCAGTGCCATATATTTCATAATTTGTTTTTATGGCAAAAAAAAGGATTCCTCCAGGTTTGAATATTTTAATGAAACATATTCAAATTGCTTCTCTTCAGACATGTGTGTCTGAAACACATTTAATACTAATTCAACAAAAAAGATGAATGATGTTCATCCCTTCTATTAACATCACGAGTGAAAAATTTACTAATGTTATTTCTCTGTCCAGTGGAGGGAGAGCTGCAGCTTTTCACTGTTTAAATGTTCTTCATCCAACAGAGACAAACTGCTGGAGGAAAATAATTCATCTGACAGCAAAGATGCAGTGGAGTCTGATTCTGCTCTTCCTGATGGGTAAGTTGATCTGAAACACAACTAGACTCTCTGGTTTCTGTCACATTACAGTCAGTAGGATTTTGAGGAGGCCTGGTGGATTTTTATCACACAAAAATTAGAATGAGAATACTTATTTTGTTTTTTGGAAAGACAAAGTGTTTTATTGTAGCAGTCTGGATTAAGTACTAAATATTGAAACGTTTTATGTTTCAGCTCAGTGTTGTTTCATTGACTGTCAGCTCTATCAGTTTCACTACATTAATGAGAGTAAGAACTGGACTGAAGCTCAGCAGTACTGCAGAGAGAAACACACTGACCTGGTCACAGTGACTAACATGAAGGACATGAAGAGACTCATCAACATCTCAGTTGGAGATCAGAGTGAAGCTTGGATTGGTCTGTATGATCAAACACATGGTAACAGGACTTGGCGCTGGTCTCTGCCTGGAGTGGAGTTCAATGAAAGTGGGACAAAGTGGAAATCAGGAGAACCAAATGATGGAGGAGGAAAGGAGAACTGTGTGATTGTGGATAAAGATCTCAAATGGACAGACGACAAGTGCCAAATTTCACGTCGTTTCCTCTGCTATAATGGTGAGAATATTAATCTATTTATGAATTATTTTTATATGTGTTTTGTCAAAAACAAGATGAATATAAATGTGTTTGATTACTCCACAGAATCGAATACAACCCATAAATATCACCTTATTAACCAGGTGAAGACCTGGTTAGAAGCTCAGAGTTACTGCAGAGAGAATCACACAGACCTGATCAGTGGATTGAAGCAGCTACAGGATGGAGAAGTGGAGAAATTGATGAACTCTACAAGTGATTCCTCATACATTGGTCTGTTCAGAGAGACCTGGAGGTGGTCAGATGGAAGCAGTTTCTCTTTCAGACACTGGAATAAAGACTTTAACAATCAGATAATCAACAGTGGTCAATGTGCCATGACTAAGTTTGATGATGGAGGCAGATGGAGGAATGTGAACTGTACTGAAAGAAAACCCTTCATCTGTTATGATGGTGAGTTTTTAGTTCAAATATAAGTTTATTTAAAAATTATTACAGTGAATAGTTTTCTAATTCATGTTTTAAGTTTTAATTCTTGCATGTCACAGATAATGTCATTGCATCAAACAAAAGCCTCAACATTTGATCAGTATCAGAGGCACATAGTACATTCACATTTACTTTAATAAGTTTTTTGGGGGGAAAGTACCTTTAGTAGTAGTTGTAAACCCTAATATATTGTAATTTTACTTGAGCTATATTATTATAAAATAATATTATTCTCTATAGAGTAACATTTGTTGATATTCATTGAATAAAGGCCAAACATATTTTAAAAACTCTCTGGACCCAGAAACAAACCTGCAGTTCCTGTTCCAACACAAACTCTATTGTTCTCATGTTATTCTCCACCTGCTGAGCCATTTGGAGGTCAAGTTAAAATACAGTGAACCCTGGAAGTACTTTACCTATTTGTAACATATTGTTTATGTATTTCCTACTGTTCAAGTATTAGTTTATATGTCGAGGAAAATTGATTTAGAAATGTGTTGTTTCTAATTTATTTTATACATTTGTATTATTTCAATTATTTTTGTCTTCAAAATATGACAATTTGCACACACCGTTTTATTTTTGCTAGTATCATGACATCATCTTGAAATGATAATTCAGATTTTATGATTTTTACTAAAGTATATTTTTGGTAACACTTTATTTGACGGGTATTGAATAAGACCGTCATGACACCCACATAAACATGACATAACACCTGTCATGAACATCAATAAGTCTTCATGAATATTTATGACTGTTGTCATAAAGCGTCGTTCGGTAAATTATGACACTTTTAATACAAAGTTGACATTAGTCAAAATGTCTTCGTTATGACAACTTGTCATTAACCAAGAAATTATGATCTAACATAATTTTGTCATAATAGTAGGCTTAATGATTTAATTATGACACTAGCAAAAGCTTTAACAAAACAATGATTAATATTTCCACTCCCTGGAATAAAGCAAAACAAGAAGGAGAACCAGTAAAGATTTCAATAAGCTTTATTACACTGTCAAATGATTTAATAACAGACTCATTAACAATTTCTCTTATCTCAAGTAAAGTGGAACAAATAGCGACATTTATGAAAATGACATTAAGTGTCATTACAGTGCCATTGATATTAACTTTTACCCCCAAGTAAAGTGACATAAGTAACAGTTATGACAAAGTCATTAAGTGTCATTACAGTGTCATTAATATTAAATGTTTCTGCAAGTGAAACAAGTAACAATTATGACGAAGTCATTAAGTGTCATTAATATTAACTTTACCCCCCAAGTAAAGTGACATAAGTA
>NW_006800624.1:196495-197411 GCF_000485575.1 Poecilia formosa | reverse complement strand
CTGGTGGCTGGTCCTTATTATCATCTTCCACAATCGTAGCATGTCTTCATTAGCTAACTTTGTCCTCCCCACCATGTGTCCTTAGGCTAGCGTGGCTAAAGTTGCCAAAGCGAAGAACACAAACTGTGTGTCACATCAGCCAAGTTGCTAAATAACGCACATAAAGGATAACTTTGACTAATATATTAGCTTTTGATTTGCTAGATTAAAATTGGAGGGGAAAACAATTTGCCTGTCTTTAAAATATGTTTAATATTAAGGGCTAACGTTACGGTAATGGAGTTTAATAACTTTAGCTGACATTAACTCGGTAGGATTGGCTTGAATTGCTCATAGCTAACATTAAAGAGAAATAGATGTTATTTTCTAAAAAAAAAAAAAAATGAAGTAAAGTTAATAAGACACATACCTCATATGTATTAGGTATCAAACTTCGGCATCTTTTTAAACAGGAGGTCTGGCCGTTATAACTTGTGTTAGGTTTGCCCCACAATATGGAAGATTTCTTCTTCGCCAACAAACTGCACGCCTGTTCGTGGACTGCTGCCTCTCACTGGTGGAGATGATGTATTGCACTACTTAATTGTGTTTAGAAAAGGGGTCCAACCGACCCCACACACGTAAAACTTTATCATTTGCCACAGTTCTCTACGTTTGCCTCAGTCCTCGCACGCACAAGGGTTAAACAGCCTTAAATAATGTTTCAAATGCTAAGTTCGTAAGTGATTTGTAGACATCTTGCTGTAAAACTTTAGGATCAATTCAATCAAGAAAATTATCATGGCAGAGCTATATAATATTACTACATAAAGCTAATTTTTAAAGTAATACTTTTATTAAAAAAAATTATGTCAGATCATGATTTCTTGGTTGTCACAACGAAGACATTTTTGGCGAAGTTAATGACAAGTTGTCA
>NW_006800624.1:157570-173299 GCF_000485575.1 Poecilia formosa | reverse complement strand
CTGACATTAACTAAGGTAGGATTGGCTTGAATTGCTCATAGCTAACATTAAAAAGAAAAAGAAGTTTTTTTTTTACTATCATTTTAAATCAACTCATTTGCTTAATGAGTGTTCCTTTGTAGACGAACAAAGTAAATGTGGGAAAACACAGTTTCCCCGCAGCCTGCTGCTGTTTACTCAGGATGATTTGATCCTTTCTCAGGAATCATAAATGCTTATGTAGAATATTACGACACCCTCTCTGTGCAGAATACCAAAACTTTGTGTAGATTCTTTTATGTAGCAAAACATTGTTTTGCTTTATTGTTTTCATATCTTTTCAGAATCCCTCAGGAACAGCTAGACTCATTTTGTTGCAAATTTCTACACAAATAATAAAAACTCAAGTCCATAAAAATAAGTATTTCTTAACTGAGCTTTATATACAAAAGAAACAGAATTCCCAATCACTGGTTTTACCTGTTGTTTCCCTTTCTAATCATCAAAAGTGATCAGAAGACACTTCATTCACTTTGTGCACCAGGTTTGCTGAGCAAATTCCCGGAGGAAATGGTGTCTATCTCCAGCTGTCATTGGTTGACACAGGTAGCCAATCAATCACAGTAAATTGTATTCCTCCAATTGAAAATAAAACCTTGTATAAAAAACAAAAACAAAAAAAAACATGTTGAGGTGCTGATGTGTGGATGGTTTCATCTGGTTCACTCCTCTGATGAAGGACCAAAACCAAACAGTAAAGTTGACGTTCTGTGAAAAACAACAATGACCTTTCGCTGCCCTTAGTCTGTGTGGTTCAAAAATAGTCTAAGGTAGAAATAATTCAGTTTACTTACAACAAAGGGACAATACATATTGAATATTTGCATCTAAATACATAAGATTATAGCCAAATGGCTACTTTCTATCTCTCGTCCCACTGGTAGGTTGGTTCTAAAAATAATAGTAATATATATATAAAAAAAGAAACACAATAATAAGAAAAAGAACAAATAAATATAACACTACAGTAAAAATGAAGTAAAATAGACAATAAAACCTAATGGGACATGTTGAAATATAGTCAGGCTAATTTGGCCTTGCAGGCTCCCATACATTTTCTTCCAGGATTGTTTTTCTATGAACTTTGACCTGCTGCCATGTCCCTGTTGAAAAAATAAAAAGTAAAAAATCATCACCATAGCAACTCTCACTTCACTTAATTTCAGTTTATTTACATACCAATCTGAATTTATTTTCTAACTCTGGAAGTTAAACGCTCTCATACGTTTTTTTCTTCAACGTGGTACGTTTATGTTTTTTTTTTATTCTATATCGCATTTCAAAACATTTAACCTTAGTTAGTTTTACACAACTTTCATATGACATGGCTCCTGTTCAAGTCATGTACTCTTTAGTGCAGCAGGTGAAGCTTCTTCTTTAGGATCATTTGTATAACTCTGTTATGTGTTTATCATAAAACGTCCGGGCGCTACACCTACACGCTCTGGAGTTCTGCTTTCCGTTTACCTCACAATAGCACGGTGAATAAACTGAGTAACAATGTTAGAAATTGTTTCTATTCTCTTCAGGATGAATTTGAAAATAGATCCTCCACTTCTAATGAACCAAAGAAACCTTTGTGCAATGCACTGACATGACGTCTTTCACAGAAACACGTCCTGTTTGAATGATCAAATCTTGATGTTTGCTGAGCCGTGTTCATTTTATTTTAAAGGGGACATATTAGGCAAAATTCACACTTTGCACATTTTTGTTCTTCCTTTGGGTTTCTACTGCTTCTAAAAATAAAAAATAAAAAAAAAACAGCCCAAGATACTAAAAAAAAATAGCATTAAGTCATTCTCTTTAGTGTCTGGAAAATAACCCGTTTCAAAAACCTCTGGAATTTAATGTCACAAATCACCAGGCACTGCCCCTCACCTAGCAACCCATGCTGAGCTTCAGGGTGGTATAGTCAGCTGGTTTTACCTGTGTACAATGGCTGCTGGATACAACACATTTTATTGGTGATTTACCCTCCAGAAACCACTCATTGTATTCTTGTTGGATCTGCAGGAGACTCTACTAATGCTTTTCGAAGATGTTGTACCCCAGAAGGTGTTTTGGCATGACCTTGGTGGTGATACTGGCTGGTAGTGAAACAGCTCCGTTATCGACAAGGGCTAAGAGGCCAATATATGCGAGAAGCAAAGCATTACTCCAAAACAAACACCAAAAAGCTACATTGTAGTTTGCAAATACACACAAAGACTTTCAGTTTTGGAGACATGTCCTGTGCTCTGATTAAATTGAAGAGGAAATGTTTTTGCCATAATGAGCATTGTTACATGTGGAGAACAAAGAGAGACACCAATAAGCCTGGGAACAACACCGTTCTAAATGTGTATGGGAGTGGCAGTGTCATGTTGTGGGGCTGTTTTACTGCAGGAGGAACTGTTCCATTTCACAAAATACCTAGAATTTTGCCTCACTTATATAGAGGAGCAAAGCTGACATAATAAAAAATAAAAGCATAAATATAGATTTTGTTTTTCCTTGTCCTTACACATGCGTTTACACTTCTATTTTTTATTACGCCAGTTTTGGTCCTCCACACATTAACACCAGTTCTGTCAGGAGGAGTAGCGGGTCTTCTGTGCCCTTTTCATGTGAACTTCTATTTTCAGTTGTATATTTAGTTCTTACCACCTATAAACATGGATCAAATCATTTGAACTTTAACTCCTCTGGGCACCGGTGGCCTGGTTTTTTCTTTTATCTAATCTAATCTTTCTTTGGCTCATATCAGTTAATCTCCCTTGACTTGTGTCATGCACTGAGCCAAAAACAAACACTTTTGAGAGAGCCGTGAGGAAAAGCATGACGCTTGTTCGGTTGCACTTTATTTGACTGGATGTGCATAAGACTGACACAGCACCTGTCATGAACGTGAAGGAGTCTTTATGAATGTCTATGACTGTTGTCATGAAGTGTCATTCGGTAAATAATGACACTTTTAATGCAAAGTTGCTCTAAAAGTTGCACTGAAAGTCCATTAAATGTGCCATATTTTAATGGACTTTCATAAAGACTCCATCTTCATAACACACGTTAAGTCATGTTTATGACAGTGTCATGTCCGTCTTATGCACACACCGTCAAATAAGGCGTTACCGTTTGTTCTATGATCAAAGTTTTTATCTTTCAATGGTAGGTCGCGGTAGGAGCTTGTCCTGCAACTGGTGGGTCAACGGTTCTATTCCTGCTTAGTCCACCCTTGTTGTTTGTGTCCTTGGGCAAGACACAGTAATAAACACAGAAAACTCACGTGCTCAATATCTATACTGCCCACAGCAGATTAAGCAGCAGACTCTGACCTTTCAATTAAGTCATAAACGTCTGAACAAAAACAAAAGCATAAAGTTTATTCTGTAATAGCAGTTTTTATCTCTCAAGCAGCTTTAACATTTGAACAGAATCTAATAATTAACTCTAAAACGTGTATAAATAGGTCTCTTCTCACAGTCCCTCTATACAACGATCCTTTTAGAAGACACACACATATCTAAGAAGAATGGGGTTTCCATCAGTGATGCTTCTCATGTGTCTGGTTGTTGGGCTGTCCACCTGCCGGGCAGAAGGTGAGGACAATCAGATTCAGGTCACTGAGACCACAGAGGGAGAGCAGGAGAATCATCTGACAGAGACGGTGGCAGAGGACACAGAAACCCTCGATCAAGATCTTCAGACAGCACCGGTGGAGGCATCCGACACGGGATCCCCAGAGAAAGCCTGTGACCCAAACATCTACATGGTCCTGAAGGAGCTGGGAGCTCTGCAAGAGAGGCAGGAAGCCACTGTGAGGGCCCTGGAGGAAACCAACAGGAAGCTGGAAGCCAGCGAGAAGAAGGTCGACGTCCTTAACAGCACGCTGACGGAGATGAGGAGGACTTATGAAGGTAAGAAAAAATTACAGTAAAATAATTCTAAAAAATGTGTTGTCTAAAAATTGCAACAGCGCGGCTTTAAGCTTTTCTTTTTTTTTTTTTCCATTGTTTGTCGACATAGCAGCAGAAATTCAGTTTATACCACGATGACTTTTAGCTTCAGGACAATGTGAGTCCTGTAGATACACCATTATTGGAAAACTATTGATGTTCATGGCTGAAACATGTAAAATATCCAGATTTCCTCAGTAGCATCACTTGTGTTGAACAGTTAATTGCAAAATGAGAGAGAATCCCTGTTAATCTGCTACAGGTGTGATCTCTAAAATGCAAAGATGTTTTCTCAATTATTTTTCTGTTTTCTTCATTGTCTTTAAACTTCAGATCAACACCAGGTTGCATTTTCTGCAGCGATGCCAAAAGAGGGGACCATCGGTCCCGTGAACGTTCTGTACCCTCTGGTATACAAACACGTTCTGTCCAACATTGGAGGCCATTACAGCCCAGTGACAGGTCAGTGTTTCATCTATGCATGTTCTTGAAAATAATCTTTTTGTTTTCAAACCTCATAGACATAAATTCAACAGTTTTTAAAATTATTTTAAAAGTGATGGTTCCTTCTTGCAGCAGATTCATCTCTGATTGCTTTATTATTATTATTATTCTCTGCAGGATACTTTACGGCACCCGTGAGAGGAGTTTATTACTTTTCTTTTTCCTCATTTTGTTGGGCGGGTGATGGAACCTCTGGCGGAAGTCTTTATCGAAACGAAAACAAAGTTGTGTCATGGTACGGTTACAGTAAGACTGACCCAATCTCTGGCTCCAACAGCGCCATCTTGCTGCTGCAAGCAGGAGACATGGTCAACATCCGGCTCTGGGACGGGAGGAAAATAAGTGATAATGTAAACAAGTACTCCACATTCAGTGGATTCTTACTGTCACCAATGTAAATACAAAGAAAACAGAAATGGCTTTTTGTGTGGAAATTGTAAATATGTTTTCTACTTTCTAGTGTAATATCATGTCCTTATACATTTTGAGCCGACAATACACCTTTGTAATACATGTATTATCCAATTAATTAGACATTCATCATTTGAAAATAAAGTTTGAAGCTGAATTTCTCATTCATTGTCCAGTTTCTAATTTAATGTGTGTCATCTTAAATAGTAGAGAAATGAAATGAGATTGTGAAACTTTTAATTACACAATCTATATTCCAAATCAACATTCTTTAAAAATAAAGGACATTTGCATGTAACCTTAAACAGAAAATAGTATGTGTGTTTTGTGATAAGTTAATGACTCATCAACAAATACATTGAGGTTTGAATGTTTAATTAGTACAGAAAAGTGAGAACTTTACTGTACATTACAGTGATAAAGAGTTAATAAAATTATGTATATAAATTATTGCTTTTGAGTCAATGTAGTTAAATACAGACTTGGTTCAAAATCATTAAAGTTCCAGTGCTAGATGTACATGACCTTAATCGTGATTTAACTGGTAATCAGACAAATATTTATATTTCCTAATTTCCAACACTTTGTGTTACACTGACTTTACTGTGAAACTAAAATTGCCCAAGAAAAACCAACAAAGATCGTGTTCCACACACACATTATATATATATATATATCTATATATAGATATATATATATAAATTTCAATTAAAGACATTGTAAACACATACTGTGTTGCTTAAACTTGTCCTGTTTACTAACTTTTCTTGTAAGTGCAATCATTACTTTGGAGAAAGAAAAACCCACGCATGTGGAGGACTCCATTTTGACTATCAGCTCCCATATATACAATAACTGTGATAGATCAGTAGTTCTTTAACTGTGTCCTAAAATACAGTGGGCATTTAAACTGCCATTATATCAAATTTGCAAAGAATCATCAGGAAAATTAGAGGGTTAAAAAAATAAATTAGAGTTTTCTCTGACAGTAGCATTTAGCTTTAGCTAATTACATTTAATTAGCTAAAAACATTAACAGATTAATGACTTTATGAAGCTAAAAATGATTCAACACTTTCTTTTTTTTTTTTTTTAAATGTGGAATTCATCAATTTCTCCAACTTTTTAAGATGAAACTTTTTTCTGCTGGTGTACTCTGTCATTACAGATAGATCCTTTAATTAAGACAAATCAACATTTTCCTCCAATGAATGTCTTTTGTCCAGTAGAATTACAACAATGACTACATTGTCATTCTGTCGGAGGCAGGCCGAGTTCTGGTTGAGTCACTCTACCCAGCTGACGGCGCCGCTCAGTAGTCAGCCATTTTATTGTACCCTAAAAGGATTCTATAGAAGTTGTTTAACATTTTGACAAATGTCTAGAATCCTTACATGCTCATATATCCTACAAAGCATTCTTATTGATTTGCATAGATCTGAACACATTTCACAATAAGATACAAAAAAAAAAGCAACCAAACAAAAGAACATTAACCAAATGTACCAGTGATAAAGGAGCTTTACAGATAAAGGGACACGCAAAGGAACTGCCTGTTCCTGCTCAGCTGAAGGTGATGAGGTGTTCTGGGTAGGCCTGGTCGTCATGGAAGACTATAAACATCGTAGGCTGCTGCGTGTTGTCCACCAAACTGTCGAAGCAGTCAGTGGGGTCTGCACCTCGGGGAGGGGGAGCTTTCATGGAGGATTTACCCAGAGTGTAACGGCCGGTGAGAACACGAGCAACATACAGGCGCTTCATTCCCGATTGGTCTGGTGGTGAAAAACGCTTTGCAGAGTATTCAGCATTGACCGCAAAGTAAACTCCTTTTCCGTATGCAGCAGCTGCAGGAAAAATGACAATGAGAAGATTTTGTTAGATACTTTTTGGTATTATCATTTTGTTATTACTTTAGTTCATATTCAGTCTAATGTTAATCAGTATTGTTGTGATTTTCTGTTTAAAGTGTTCTCTTCCTTATGTGTGTATAAACTGACCTGGAGGTTACGACTGTCTGTTTATCTTCATGTGAGACAGTCAAACTCTGTGGTTCTCAGACTTTAAATTCTTCTTGTGTTAGTTTGACCTAGAGCTGAACTGGGCTCAGACCGTAGATCAGATATCACACCTGGCTGGTTTGTTTAGGTTAGAAGTTTTACGACCTCTGTTGTTTTCCTGATTGCCCTCTGTGACTGTTTTTCTTTGACAATAAAAGAAGGAGCTCACGTGAAAGCAGATCAGAACTCTCTGTGAACAGCTGAAGAAGTTGTTGATAGAGATTTCTCCTTTTGCAAAAGGTTGACCATATAATTCATATACGTTGTCTGTGGTTTTTTATGTAGGTTCGAGAAAAATACCCATCAGATTTAGAATGATTTATAAACATTGCTTAGTTGCATTTCAGGCAACGGATTTTGTTGAAGGTGTGCCAGTTAACCATGGCTTACCATGTGCTCCAGCATAACTCCTGTCAAATCGGTCTCTTTCAATGCAGTTGCACGACCCTGCAGATGTGCCATGGTACAGAGACTTTTCACAGAGTTCTGCTTGGCCATTCTTGGCTAGTATACGCTGCCGACACACGCTGTAGGCGTTCCACAGGTACAGGTTCTGCACACGTTCAATCTGAGACCACAAAAACAAAAGCCGCATTTAGGATTATTTTTCTATAAAGTGGAGATTTTAGTTGTCCCAATTGTGTAATAATGTTAGCATGCTTACTTTATGGATCGTGTAGTTGGCAGTTTTGAGGAAGTCACTAGCGACCTTCTGGTATTCGTTGGAGTTTGGCAGCAACTCCACCTTTTTAAAGATTTCATCTTGCATAGGTTCCCAGTGCGAAGGTAAGTCCAAGGCTAAAGCACAAGTCACACAAAGAAATGTGTAATTTATACGAACTTTAAAAGTGTTAAACATATTGTATAGACTATAAAGCGTTTTCATACCCTACCTTCACTCTCTGTCCTTTTCAGTTCATATCTTCTGCCAGTCACCCAGTCTGTGGCATCTTGGGACCTCATGTTTACCTTGAGAGTCTTGCCTTCAGGCATCTCAATGTCCACAGACACTTTTTTCTGTAAGTGAGCTGCCTCCAGCATGTAGTTTCCACTAAGGCTCAGCTCCTGCCATTCTCCATTGTCATCTTTCATCGCCCACTGGATGGTAAGAGCCAGCATTGCCTCTTCCTTGTCTTTGAGGTCTTCTTCTAGTACATTCTGAACTGCTTTGTTTATTAACTCTGTGACACTCAGGACATCTTCCTTTAAACCTTTCAGGACGTACTCTTCTTTGCTTGACGCATTTCTTCCCCTGGGCCTACTGGTATCGACTGTTTTGTGCTCTACGCTTATTCCCATTAGTTTGACTTTCGCCTGCACTGCGTCCAGTTCCATAGCGTCCAGCTTAGAGACACAATGCACAGGCACTGTTCTCTCTATGAGCTCTTTCTGCACGATCAACTCCAACTCTTTCTTGACGTTCTTGGCGACTTCTGGACCAGAGCTGATTACCCGCAAAACCGTTGACTCAGGCTTCGAAGAGAGGGTTTCGTCTCGTTTGGACGAGAACGTTGTCAGTCTAGAGCACTTTCCTTGGATCTTTTTTAGCTTTTGTCTGGCTTTGTCTGCAGTCAGGAAAAGCAGAGCATTAGGCTTCTTTTTAAGCGCATTGTGTTAGGTCTATGGGGTATACAAAGAATGATCCGTTTTTGCAGTTTTGCCTATTTTTGAAGGGCTCTTTCGTCTTTATGCAAATAAGCTGTTGCTGGCCTGCCCCTCCCAACTCAGAGTTTACTCTTTATATGCGTGAAACAGATGTGCAATCAGGCAACCGTACATGTTTGACCCAAAGAAAGGCCCAGTAGCAGAAGGAATGGAGCCTCCTGCTCAACCATGGATGTTGTTCCAACTTATTAAGAGGTCTTCACACTTACTTTGCCTGACAAAGTCAATTTTTAACAAAACTTGGAGATGGCGTTGTGTAAGAGACTTAATTTATCGTTTAGAAAATGGGTCTGTTGGAATTTAAAAGACTACAGTGCGAATATGAAATCTATTGTTAATGTAATGTGACATCCATAACATTAGTCTTACAAAGCCTTCAAGCTTCATGGTATGCATCTAAAACAACACAAAAACAAGAAGAAATCTGCATTGTGGAATTTAGAAGGATTGTGTCCATCCATACTGCGTAACAGACAGCAGAAAGTTTTTGGATTTCTTGCTCAGCCATATCCATACAACTACCCATACACCATCATAGTAGCTCTTAGGTTTCCTCAAAACTATATTATGAAATACCAATAAGATAATCCAACTTTTAAAGTAGCAAATTAATTCTAAATTGATTATGTCTGCGTCTTGGCACATCGCCAATGAATATATTTCATCTTTCACCACTTGTGTTAAAATCCCAATCTCGTGGAGCAATACATTTCATACCACGTCTTGAAAATTCAATCTAGTAAATGCATTTAGTCTCATTAATTAGACGAATGCTCTCGAAGGAGAGCAGGTAAATTATTGTTCAAAATGTAGACTAAAGCAGGTCATAGATGCAAGCAAACCTTTGAGGCTGAGGTTGCTCTGAACAATCCGCCCAAAGCGATTCTCCAGCTCTGATCTGTAAGAGCATTGAAAGGAAGCTGAAACAAAGCGTTTTAACTCAGAACAAAACACAAGGATGACATCAGAGTCTACCTCTGACCTGAAACCCTGGAAAATCGGCTCTTGCAGGATGACGATGCGGATGACTGACAGAGAGGTAGGATTCATGTCCCTGATGGTTGAGGCCAAGCCGTCCAGCATCGCTTTAGCAGCTTCTTTAGGAGTCAATGTACCCTGTCCTGCAAGGGTAAAGAGACAGTTCAACTGTAAATGAACATGCAGTTATCAGGCATTCTTCTGTTTATTAGCTTGAACTGAAAGGCTTGGTGGTTTAAGTTATTTTCTTGTTCATATAAATCCAACATTTTCACTTTGCATTATTTAATACTGTCATTTTCACTTTTTTGTCCTACACCAAATCCGCCTCAAGTAAGCCATACATTGAGATGAAGCACAAACCCGTATTAACGGCTGGGAACGCCACTGAGCTGAATCCTTTGCTCTCGCAGAGTTTCAGGATCTTCTTGCAGTTCTTGCGGACCACTTCGCAGTCGGATTTAAAGCTAGCATGGACAATTTCCTTACACCCAAGAAGTCCAGGTTGTGTTGTGCAGATGAGGTCTGGAGGAGTGCCCACTGAAAACACAAAAAAAGTATTCAATTTAAATTTGGCAAGTCTAGCAATAAGCAAATTACCGTAGTACTTTTAAATCATCCTATTCTCTCAAACATAGATTTCTTTTGTTCAAACCTAAAACATGAGACATATTTATCAGATTCACAATTTTTTTGTTCTTTTCGTTTTACCTTTCGTTAATTCTGCAAGGACTGCCGGCCCTGCTGCTGCCAAAATGGCGTGAGAGACCCCTGTTTGGAAAATTATAGTAATTGCAGCATAAATTTAAGACAAAATAATAGTTTTTCTTTTTAAATTTCCAGGCAGACATTCAGATCATACCAGACTGATGATCAGTGAAGTCAGTTGTGTTGACGATAACGTCAGTTCCTGCAGCCACAATGTCACCGTGGATGATCTGCAGCTTGACTGCGCCCATCATGGCCGTGACCTCGTCCTTACTCATGGAGACATGTCGGTAAAAGGACGCTAAAAAAAAGCAAGAATTAAATTAAACCATCTTTCTTGAAGATGGTTGGGAAAAATAAATGGAAGCTTTCTTGCAATCACGGGGCCAATAGTCTCCATTTTAGTAGAACAGCATTTTATTTCAGTGTAAGTCACATTTTGGCACTTTGAAAACATGTAAAATGTATCCGAAAAGAAACCAAAGAATCTCAGAAACATACAAATTAAACCAACCTTGAGTTGGATCAACATCATTTGTAAATCCTCTGAGATGCAACGCTCCCTGTGCAGACTGGAGTGCCTGCAATAGAAATGTAAAAACATCTGAGTCCAATCTACTATACAATGATCTGAGCCCAATCTAGCAAAAACAATGTGGCATTTTCCTAACCTTGCTTGATTCTTTGTCTGTAGGATGGACAACAATTCTGATCAGGAAAGGTGAACCGCTGGTCCGCTTTAGTTCGAAGGCACGAACTTCCTCCAGAAGAATCCTAGACGCCACGTTGTGTGGAAAATTCAGGACAGCTCCAGTTCCCAGCACTGGAAGAGCAACTGAACTGTAGCCTCTGCTGTCACAAGCATTCAGTATCTTTCTGATTCCCTGCTTCAGCACCTGGGAGGTTCAAAATGGTGATTGTTGTAAAAAGTAAGCAAACAAAAACAAACAATTTATGAAGAAAGAAGTACTTATGTTACCTCAATTGCAGGTCCATTTTGTTTGTTATCCCAACGCTGCAGGTTGAGAAAGATGACTGCTTTACATTTGACAGTACGTACCCTCTCAACTACAACTATATCACTTGGCAGTGTTGCCCCTCTTGCTTCCTGGTGAAACACTGTCACCAGCTGAGGTCCAGCATTTGTTTTTAAAGTATTTCCTATGCGTGTAGACACAGGATCGTGGCCAATCATAGGAGACACAATGGCATCCGCCTAGGACAGAGCAATTTGATTTAGTCAAGGTTAACAGAACCTTATTGTCATGACTAAGAAATGATCAGGGTTGACTGTAGTCTAACATGATGAAATACCTTTATTATGCAGCTTGACTTGCATGCAGAACTTCTTACCTGTTGGTTCTCAATTGTTCCTTTAACAATCTCAACTTGTAGAGGAGCTTCAGCAGTGGCGCCGCTTGCTCCTTCTCGGTCAGCAACGTCCGTCCTGAATCCAAGATCTTTCCCCGGCAGAAGGCGGTCACACGCTTCCTGCATGGCCCTCACCACCTCTTCCCTTTTATCTATCAGAATGATTTTGCTAAGACTTCGCCCGTTCTGACTACCAAACTCCTTGATGGCCGTTACAATGGCCTCGGCGCAAACTTTGATGGGAACGCCATAAATGCCTGAGCTGATGCACGGCAGGGCTATAGACTTGAACTCCATCAGTTCGGCTAAGTTCAGAGCGTTGCAAACCGTTTTCTCCAGTAAGCTCCTCTCTCTGCCACTAGCTTTTCCACTTTCAGGTCCAACAGCATGGAGCAGGCTCTTGCACTTCAGGTCGCCCCCAGTAGTTACCACTACGTCGCCGACAGCAACCTTTCCATTCCCTTTCACAAGGGCTTTGCTTTCTTTCTGCACCTGAGGACCACCTGCTTTACTCAGAGCAGCAGCAACACCACCAATGTGGTTTAGATCTTCATTGGCGGCATTTACAATGGCATCTGCATTCTGCTTTGTTATGTCACCCTGATAAACTATCACCTGCAGTCCATGCTGAAGATTGTATTTAGTGAGACGAGTCATCTGCCTACTCAAGTGAGGCTGGTCCTCGAGCTGTATGAGACACTTCTGAGATTCTGCAACCTTTATGAGCATATCTCTTCCAGAGTGACCACTAAAATATCTCGCTGCCCCTGGCAGGTCAATGGTCACTTTGTTCTGCACAACAGATTGAAGAAGTGGACCCAGCCTATTCCTGACCTCAGTCACTTTGATGGATGGACCTACAAGCAACACCGTGGGGCTGGAAGATGATGCTACAGGAGTGAAGGTAACACCCGAATAGTCAAATCTTTGTCTCTGCAGAAACTCGGTTAATAGAGGACGTAATTCTGGGAAGGGGAGAATGACTTTTCCCTCCACGCTTACTTGGTCCAAGATAAACTGAGATACAATTTCACTCAGCTCGTCAACCTCAACCGAGTGGCCAGACAAACACACAGTGCCACCTACACCAACCCCAACCATGGCTCTGCATTGCATTTTGTTAATCTCGTTTGCCCTGGATTTAAGCGCTTCACAGAGCTCTGGCGGCAAAACAGGATAGTTAGGAATATCATACGTGACATCCTTAAAGTTTTCTTGGATCATTTTCACAGACTCGTCTAATTTATCGACACTGAAAGAGAAAAAGTGTAGCGTTGTGTCTCGTATTTCTGCTTCCACCGTCTCAGCCACTCCCAAAAACTCGCTAAGCATCCCGGGACCACCATAGACGTTTTTTAAGAATGCCAAAAATTGTAGGCTTTTGTCAGTAATCGTCCTCTCCAACACTAGTTTCTCCTTTTCACTAATTACCTCACCGGCCTTGAGAATTTCTTCCACAGACCCCAGTAGAGCTATTTTACCTTCATCAGCCTGTGTGACCTTCAATCCTGGAAAGTCTTGCCCTAGGCTGCTTTCAATCACCTTCCAGAGGAGACGCAGTTTTGCCTCACCGATTCGACGAAAAGTGGTTTGTATGTCACTTGGACGAGATCCTTTATTTTTAACATAGCGAGACTCTAAATCGCTTAACTTTCCTTCCACCTGGCTTCGTTCTCCCACAACCACAGTCATTCCGATGTCATTGTACACCTTCACCTCATCTTCAGGCAGACGAGAGCTGTAGGCCTGCAGCAAAGCTTTGACTTTGTGAGCGTCCATCTCATAGTGGCACGTGTAGCCATCAAACAGTTGGTTGACCTCAGATTTCCAGTCGTTAGGTTCAGCACCAGGCTGAGCTACTCGCCTGACTAAAACTCTCTCCTCCTCTGGTTGGAGCTCAGCGGTGCAGGAAAGTAAGGCCAGCTGACTGTCTAGTTCTCCTTTGACTTTTGGAGATTCATTCAGGTAGCGGAGGAGATACGCGTCGCAAGTTAGCTCATATTCTTCACTAGTTGGTGGCAGTTTTGGAGGAATACCGGACAGCTGTGTCTGTTGCCAGAAACAAAAAAAAAAAAAAAAAAACATGCACCAAATTAGCTTTTCAGCAAGCAATAGATTTTTCTAGAAGCTACATTTCAATAC
Source organism: Poecilia formosa (assembly GCF_000485575.1). Taxonomy (NCBI): domain Eukaryota; kingdom Metazoa; phylum Chordata; class Actinopteri; order Cyprinodontiformes; family Poeciliidae; genus Poecilia; species Poecilia formosa. The sequence continues at coordinate 159,486 of NW_006800624.1, read as the reverse complement.
TGTAAAAGATACAGTGACTCAAACATAAGTGTTAGAGATTATTCTGTAACTCTGACATTTCCTGATCATATTGTGGAGAATCTAGAAAACACTTCGATAGGAATATCTATAATATCTACTGAGGTACAAAGTAAAATAAAATAATTAAAGAAAAACATGTCAATAGTAGTAATAGTTTCCCATACTGTAGCAGGGTCAATCTTTCATGTATATTTTGCTTTCACAGAGGTTTAAATCAAGACAACGTTTACGTTTCCTGCCAACAGTTTAATTCCATTACAGCATTTTAAAAGTGGCCCATGTAGAAGCGACTTGAGTTTTGGTGAGAAATTACAAAAATTTAAGGTTCAACAGCATGATTATTTCAAAAAAAGTTATGGACTTTGGTGACATTTTATTTCAAAAATTATTTTTAAACATTTGAATTATGTTTTTTAATTAGGTTTTAATTTTCAAAATAGAAAGCCAAGAGTGTAATTTGAGTGAATTTGGGGTGACAAAGACCTGCAAATTTCTCTGGAAGCACAGCTCAGGAGGAAATAAATCTTGACGGGAATCCAGCTCAGCATATTTTGTGCTTTATTGTCTCATGGGCCACACCCATTCTATATAACGTTTTCTACTTCTTGGGCCTGTGTGAGCAGCTTAGGAAAGAAACTTTGAGTTCAATCTTTACACATGGCATGGATGATTAGGAGAAGTCGAGTTACACCACAATATCTCAAATCTTAAAACCGTTTCTGCTGGCTGCAGATTAAATTAATATTTGAAATGGTGAACTGATTTCAGCGGTATTCATGCGGGAAAACGCTTATGGTCATGTTCATATTTTCCTCCATCAAAATGCACTCTGACTTTTAAGAGATGGAGCGAGAAGCACATTTTGCAATGAAACAATCAGTCATAAAACTACGACGAAAAAAAAAAAAACAGCTTTCCAACTTTACTTCAGTTTTCTTCAATTTTCACAAACGTACCAGAGATGTGGCCGATGCATTCAGGTTCAGGTTGGCTGACTGGTCTGGAGGTGGAGAAGAGGCGGCGGGTCCGGGATTGTCTTGCACAATCAGCTCTACGGCTACACCAGCTAAATCCACAACATGCTTTGACTTCTGCAGGACTCTTTGTTGAGCTACAGCAGTGGAAACATGAAAGAAAATATTAAAAAATAATGAATATTTAACATATTTATGCCAAATGTATGTATGCTGCGTTAACACACATTTGAGAAGTGTTACAGAAACCACGCGAGTAAACGAAGTTGAGGAAAAGGTGTGGCATTCTACTTTCATTAAAGGATGTCAGACTGTTTCTGGTAAACTGGCTCCAACTCACCAGTTTCATTTTACTGTCACATGTGGTGCTGGAAATTGACTTGAACCTCATCATTTAACACATTCACTCACTTAAAACTGGTGATTTTAGAAGATAAATGGTTTACAATTAAGACAGCACACACACAAAAATCAGTAAATCAACAAATCCTATCTTTATTCCAGACACATAAGAAGGTCCATATTTACCGATTTATTTATTTTTGGCCAACTGGATTTATGGTGTAGGACAAAATATTTTTTCTCCAATTGAGTCCGAGAAGCGCCTCAAAAAATTTTTTTGCTAACAGCATTATTATGATAAAATTGTCTTAAATGTTTTTAAATCAAATTTTACATTTCAGAATTAAATTAAAATGAAGGTAACATGTTTCCTTCATATATATATATAAAAAAAAAAATTCCCCTCTCACCCTCCGTGGGTGGTCTCTTTCATCCTCTGAGCTCGGGTCCTCTACCAGAGGCCTGGGAGCTTGAGGGTTCTGCGCAGTATCTTGGCTTTGCCTAGACTGGACTGAGATGTCTGATGTTGTTCCTGGGATCTGTTTGAGCCACTGCTCCAATTTGGGGGTGACTGCCCCG
>NW_006800624.1:145199-156755 GCF_000485575.1 Poecilia formosa | reverse complement strand
TATATATATATAAACACACATCATTATCCCAGCTATTTAAAAGTTAAATTATGCAACAGCTGAACACTCGGGTGTGAAAGTGAAACTATGAACTGTCCTATGTCTAAAAATAGAAAGGAATATACGCAGCCTAGCAGAAAAAAAAAACCCTGAATAACATATTAACAAAACATTCTATATGTCTACTAAAATACCTTCCTAAACTAATAAAATATACATATAATATCACTATGTATGCTGCGACATCCTCCTGTTAAATTTTACTTTCGCTTTCACTGCAACTCATTCTTAGAAAAGAAAGTTGAACTGCATATTCAATGAGTCCGCTGTCTTACCTTGTTCATCTTTAAAAGCAATGCTGTAAACTGTTCCGCCGACTTCAGTCAACGAGCCGCTCTCTCCTCCGCCCGATTTGCGCCGAATCTGGAAATAATTTTCTATCTTCTTCTTTTGTTCGTCGTTCAAACGGTCGCAGTTAAAGAAGACGGGAAACTTGTAAGAAGCGTCCATGGTGAGCGCTAATTGAAGAAGCTGACGAATAAACTTGGAAGTTTATTCCACCTGGAAGCCGCACCTGAACGCGGCTCCGGCTGTTCGGAAATCAGCTGGCATTTTGCATGACGAGTTTGCGCACACGCGCTTCCTGTTATTGATATGAGCCGACGTCAACAGAGGGGGGACGATGTCTGACAACAAGGTTCTGCAACTTATCAGCACCGAAATCTCAAATGCTTGTAAAGACAGGATATAACTTTCTCCATTTTATTTTACATAAAGAAATAATGACACAATTTGTCATTTTAATGTAGGACAAGTTTAATGTTTTTCCCTGGGGCTTCCATTACTGCAACAGAAATAAAGTTATGTAAAGTTATGGTGAAATGAATAAATAAACAAATAAATAAATAGATCACCCCCCATCCCAAATTTACCAGTGGTATAAAGAAATACACTGTGTTTATTCATGCATCTATTTGAAAAAAATAAATTTCTAGTTTGTAAATATTGTATTTTATCCTTTTTTTGTCCAATTAACAAAAGTCTGAACAATATGTGCTCAGTATATGTTACACAGTGGTTCAAGGGTATTCACAGTGGTTATGGACCAAAGCCCAAATTGCTAAAACCCTCTAACACACATCACTTCACATTATCTGTTCAGCAAAACGTCCTCTAAATAAAATGTTGATTTCAAACATTTGTATTGTCACATTTTAAAAATTTCATAAATGTTTAAACCGCTTCTGTGTCTGGTACGAAAACATTTATTGACCACAGTGGGTTTGTAGAACATAAAACATAGCAAAAAGTACAGTAATAAAAAAACAAATCACCAGTGATGTAAGACTAGCATAAGCAGCTCAGACAAAATCAACAAGCTGAGTCCATATATTTTAAAACACAAAAGTGTTAAAATAAAGCAGTCCATTCATGGTTGTAAGACCTTTCTGTCAAACACTCAGGCACCATCACCCAATTAGTTAATAAGCTAAAATCCATGGGAGACGCAGAGCTGCACTGAATATTAGTTATTGCTAATAAGTTTTCCCATTTACAATATATCCCATTACAAAATACAATTTACCAAACCCCTCAGCACAATACAAATACAAAATGTTCTTGCATATTTCAGAAAGTAGTTATGATTTTAAAAAAAAGGGGAGTTATTTTCAAATTTACTCATGTTCTGAGAAAAGTAGGAGGGACTACTTTCACAAGCAGTTGTGAAAGATCTGCAATTACTCTACATATATACTAATTTAAACAGCCTGGTACGATTATGATTTTTATGAACTGATTATTGGTTATTTATTTTCAAGAGCTTGAAGTTGGCTGGTACTTGTAAACAAACAATACTGGCACTTCCTGAGTGTGACATCTCTCCTTTTTGACCTCCCATTCAACCTGGAGGTTAAAATCCAACCACACAATACAGTCAGATCTGAAAATGTAGGTCAAACTAATTCAAGACATCATGTGTACTACGGCGGAAGGATAATGGGGTAAAGTGTCTAACAACTGACTACATGTTGTGGATTGCTTTTATGTAGAAAGCAATCCTCCTTGTATCAGTCAAATTAAAATCAACTAACTTTGCAGAAAGTGATTACCTTACCAAACATTTCTCGTTAGACCTTTAGAACCTTAAAAGTACCAAAAACAATACTAACTACAGTGGATACAAATGGATGTTTTGTAATTTTCTGAATATTCCAGTGAGCACTGTTGGGGTCATGACTGGCAAAGGAAAATTCATCCATAGGACACAGAAATAAGAAACACTCAAAAAAAAAATAAAGCAATCCAATAGCAATAGCCAAGGTATACTCTTAGGAAGACTCTGGATTAGCAGAGTCCCTTTTTCCTTGTAACAGCTGGTAATGCACTTAGCCGCTACAGAGCAAGCAAGTTGAAACTTGTCTACAGTTTGCTGCAAAATGGTGGAACCAGATTTCAAAACACAGGTAGGAAACACAGGTGGGATTTTATATCAAACCAGTGGCACTGAGAAGAGGAACGTCACAGTGAGTGAACAGTGACTACGAATTGCAAGGTGTGAATGTTTCCGAGTGTCCTTGGTTTTGCTCAGCTGAAGGTGATGAGGTACTCTGGGTAGGCCTGGTCGTCGTGGAAGATAACAAAGATGGTGGGCTGCACCTGACAGTTTACCAAGCTGTCGAAGCAGTCGGTAGGGTCTGTACCTCGAGGAGGGGGGGCTTTCATGGTGGAATTACCAACTGTATAGCGGCCGGTAATAACACGCGCAACGTACAGTCGCTTTAGGCCCAATTCGTCTGCTAAGGAGTAGTGGACGGCTGAGAAATTTGCGTTGACAGCAAAGTACACCCCCTTTCCGAACGCTGTAGCTGTAAGAAAGTTACACAAAAACAAATCCACTTAACACAATGATAAACATTTTGGGATTGATTGTGTTTGTCATTTTGCATTAGTCGTTATATTCTGGGAACGCTTTTTTTTTTTTTTTTTTTTAAATCAAGTCTTACCATGCTGTCCTGCGTAACTCCTGTCGAATCGGTCTCTTTCGATGGTTTTGCATGATTTTGCAGATGTGCCATGGTAGAGAAACTTTTCACCCAGGTCTGCTTCGCCGTTCTTGGAAAGTATGCGGTACCGGCAGATGCTGAAGGCGTGCCACAGGTAGACGTTCTGCACTCGCTCAATCTGCGTTCCAAAAAATTAGTCGCATTTTGTTTTTGCTGGGATAATTTGAAGATGTTTCTGTGTAAGCAAACTTACCTTGTGAATGGTGTAGGAAGTAGTTTTATGGAAATTGTTGGCCACTTCCTGATACTCGGGCGATTTAGGGTCTAACTCTACCTTTTTAAAGTGCTGCCCAGTCATAGGTTCCCAGTGTGGCGGTAACTCCAGCGCCAAAGCAGAAGCCACATTGTCTAATCGAATAATTTTGAGATTTTAAATGCTGAAAAAGTTCAGTTAGACATTGAATAATGGGAACATGAGAAACTACAACATGCAGCATACCAGGCTCAGCTGCCACATTTTTCATTTTGTACGATGCGCCTGTCGAACAGTCTGTTGCTTCTCTGGTTTTTAAGTTTACTGTGAAGCGTTTGCCATCCTTTGTCGACATATCCAAAGACATTTCTCTCTTCAAGTCAGCTTCCTTGTCAAGCAGGCAGAGTTCCAGCAATTCTCCACTTTCATCTTCAATCGCCCACTTTGCTCCCTCTGGAAGCTCACCCTGCAAATATTTCATGACATTGACAACAGAAGATTTCTTGTGACTCCACTGGATCAGGTGTTGGCACCATTACCATTTGGTCTTGTGGTGATGTAGACGATGAGCTTGCTAAATACATGTCCAGTATTTTCTTTGTTGGTCGTTTAGAGAACCCTAAAACAGGAAATGTATATCTTTAAAGAACTGCTTTTTCCTTACAGGCTTCATTAACATTTTTGACTGATGAGATTGTAAAAGGAAAGAAAAATAACCAAACATTAGCAGAATTTGGTCAAAATCTACAAGACTAACGGACCAACAGAACAGACTACATTTTATGATTTTTAATTTTCAGAATGTTGGCAAGAAAGTCAAGGACTTCAGGCTCCAACACAATTTTAATATGTAAAGTGCAACCTGGTTAAGTAAATATAACAGGTCCTACTGCTATATGTGTAGTTATGCTACTTGCTTCAGTCCATGTTGTTCCAAAACTTCACAGGACATCAGCAATGATAAAGTGACCTGAAGAAGTGTCACTTTATCATTGACACTTCTTGTCAATGATAAAGAAGTGTCACTTCTTTATCATTAGATAAAGTGACACTTTACCATTAGAGAGGCATTAGAGAACTGCCTCTCTAATGTTTGCTTGAACTGGACTTTTATATTTGGCATGAATGGCCCATAATTCATGTCCAGGTACATGAATTATAAGTGTAGATGACGTTTTGCCAGCGTAGGCTGAATATGATTGGTTTTGTAGATGAGGCATGTGACCTGTGGTGTTTAGTTTCAAATCACTGAGATGAAGAAAACTAAAGAATAACCAACTAAACTAAGAATGGATGGTGGAGAAAGTATGCTCTAATGTCCCCAAGTAAGTAAGTTTAGGAAAAAGGAATAAGAAGCGGTGCAGATCCTTCATGCTGTAACTTTGCCCAGAAAGTGTAACTTCCCTTTATCTAGATTTAAATGATGCAATACAAATAAAAGCAAAATAATTTTTACTAAGTTTGTTGTATTATCTATATGAGTGGGTTGAATTACTAATCTATGTCAAAATGGTTCACTGAAGGAAATGTAAATAAAACCTAGAAAGCTGAACCAGCTCTGAAAGTCATCCTGCTGACAGCGACTCTCCAGCTCGGATCTGTTGGAACATTACAACGTTACAATATTAAAACAGTGCATCACGACCTAAAGAAAAAAAAAAAACACATATTATGGCTGCTGTGAGTTCACCATCTAACCTGAAAGCCTGAAAGACCTGTTTTTCCAGGATAACGATGCGGATCAGAGATACAAAATCTGGATTCATCTCCTTGACAGCCACGGCCATGCCGTCCAGCATTGCTTTACAAGATTCACCAAAGAGCATACCGGCCTGTCCTGTAAGGGTGAACAAACAGCTTTAAGTTGACATGCTACTATTAGCTGTGTTTCTATGGTTAACATAACTCATTATTAATTTTAACCCTAAAATTTGAACTTTTTCCCTTCTTCTCACCTAACAGATTAACTACTGTAAGCAAGTATGTATGTAATGACACACAGATAAGCTTATTCAAACCTGTGTTAATGGCTGGGAAGGCCACTGAGCCGTACCCTTTGCTCTCACAGAGCTGCAGGATTTTTTTGCAAGTGCTACGGATCCTATGGGTGCTGCCCTTGAACCTGGCATGGATTATTTGTTTGCATCCAAGCTTCCCAGCTGATGTTGTGCACATGAGGTCTTCTGGAGTGCCCACTAAAGGCAAACAAAAGCAAACATGATGTTCTGTATTCTTTATCTGAAACATATTCCAATTACAGTTAGACAATAGCTTTCATATGAGGGCATCTGGAAGTCAAAAAGTATTAAAAATGAATATGACAGTTGATCCAAAGCCTACTTTTGCTCACTTTTGATTTGGTCTTAAGTGATTCAAGAATGCATTTCCTATGAACATTAAAAAAATGATTTTTTTTTATATATCTGTCAATGATGCTTACCTTGTACCAACTCAGCATGGACAGCTGGGCCTGCTGCTTGCAGAATGGCTTTGGAGACACCTTTGAAATGTATAAGATACACGAATCAGTAAGAATGAAGGCCAACTGAAATGCTATTTATAAGGAAACCAGTAAAACCCATTTGTTCTTTTCCATGTTTATTAAAAAGTAAACACTCAAATATTACCAAACCATAGATTAGAAAAGTTGGTCGTGTTGACAATGACATCAGTTCCTGCGTTTACGATGTCGCCGCAGACGAGCTGAAGTTTGACTGTGCCGATCATGGCTGTGATCTCGTCATCGACTGCAGACACACATTGGTAAAAGGAACCTGGAGGGGTGGCAGCAAAAACAAAACATGTTTTTCATTTTAATCTCAAATGTTATAAATCAAACTGGTTCAATGTACTTTCCTGGTCATTTTGTTGTGCCTGTTCTAATAATATAACATCTGTAAATTCCAACAATATGTTTAAATTTAGACTTCTGAAGTATAAGTTGGAGACAAATCTAAAATGTTCAGTCGATCAAAACTTTTATGCAGTTATTATAGATAATATTTATTGGTATTGTACCAACATACTGTACAGTGTGTAGAAATACAACTGATATAGTTTTCATGTCCCCTAAATGTCTTTTATTTGTCTGATGTAATATTCTAATCTTAAATGTCATGTTTTCATTCACTGTAAACAGAAGAATAAAACAAGTTACCCCTTAAATAATGTTATAAGTTACTGAATAGGTCTGTATATAATATGACTATGCCGAAGTGGTTATTGCAAATTTTGTACATAAGGTTTTATAAAAGTGTAAAAAGTCCTGGTTTCATGGCAGTCTGTATAGATTTTGCTCCCTTTAATCATCCTGGTCATCTGTAAAATTAAACTAATTGATACACTGAATACTTTTCTTATAAACTATATAAGCACTTATTTAATTTTTCTTGTTGTTGAATTGGATCACAAGCTAGTGGTTCAACACTAAAGGACCAGTAAAAATGGCAGAAGGGCAAAAGTTACCAGTGGGAATAAGAGGTAACAAATTGAAGGATAATGATTTATGGTCAGAACTTCTTAAGGGTTGCCACTTCAGTATGTATTCCACAAAGCTAGATAGCTTAGCTTAGCATTAGGAAGATTCTTACAGTAAAAATGCAGTTCAAATATTAAACATCAGAAGGTCATTGGCCAGAGGCCAAATAGTCAGAATGCTGATCAAATACAGATGAGATAACAATAATATGTTAAGATCATTTAGATACAATTCACAGTATTATGAAAAATATAAGTTATATAACCTTCAGCTAAATTAACATGGCTTATGTATCCTTTTTGAAGCAACACACCCTGGGTACACTTAAAAGCCTGTAAAAGAAAAAAAAAAGTAAAAAAAAAAAAGTGTCAAACTTTCAATTTTAAAACAAAAGTGATAAGATTTCTCTAACCTGGCTCGATTGTTTGTCCTTTGGGTAAACAATGACCCGAACTAGGAAGGGCGACTTCCTGGTCCGGTTTTGTCCATATACACCAATCTCCTCCAGAAGAATTGTGGAAGCAATTTTGTGTGGAAAGCGTAAGAGAGCGCCGGTCCCAAGAACCGGCAGAGCTACTGAACTGTAGCCTCTGACTTTACAGACAGACAGAATCCGTTTGATTCCCTGTCGTAGCGCCTGGAAAGTGAAGGCAACGCTTGTTGAAGTTTTGAAAAAGACACGGAAACGGCAAAATTTGGAGTACGATTTTTACACGAGTTCATCACCTGGACTGCAGTTCCATGTTCATTATTATCCCAGCAGAGTAGGTTGAGGAAGATGACTGCTTTACATTTAAGACCAGGTAGGCCCTCAACCACAACTGTTTCACTTGGCAGAGTCGCCTTTCCCGTTTCCTTGCTAAACTTTTCTTCCAGCTGTTCTCCAATTATATTGCTCAAAGTGTTTCCAATGCGAGAAGAGAGAGGATCATGGCCAATCATAGGACATACGATGGCATCATCCTAGAGGAGGAAAACATATGTTTCAACTAGCTAAACACCAGCATAAACATCATGTTTAATCTAGAGTTTAACACAATCTTAAACATCCGTAATAAAGTATTGAGGTATTTATTGATGCAATTCTGACATGGATTCACGGTTTCTTACCTGCTGATCCTCAATGGCTCCTTGAACAACCTCCACTTGGTAACCAGTTCCAGGAGCGGCTCCACTTGCTGCTGGTTGGCCCGGAAAATACATCTGAAATGCCAAAAACTTGTTACCTGAGAATGCCCGTCACGTGCTTACTTGTCCCTCTCAGCCTATTAGTATGACTTTGCTCAGATGTCATCCACCCTAACTGCCATGACAGGTACGATAGCCTCAGAGGTAGCTGTGAGGCAAATTCATTGCTGAGTTTTGTATTTCATGATATTTTTCAAGGCGAACATGTTTTTAGTAGCACTTCTTCGATTCAGCCTTGGAGCATTTAAAAGAACTGCTTGATTTGTGTTGGTAGGAGTGTAGAAGTGTTTTTTTTATTATTATTATTACTTTTTAGGAAAGTAGAGATATGTTTCTGATATATTTGCCAGCGGAACAAGAAAAATTATTTGACACACAAAGTTGCTTGCCAAAAGAGAAAGCTGCTGCTCTCCGTTTCAACATGCTACAATATTATTTTTACTTAAAACATACTGTGAATTTTCTGCTGGCATCCTGCTTTTTGAAGAATGTAAAATATTCTGGGGGTTTTGTAGGTTTTCTTGCCTCCTTCTGTTTTTAGAATGCATTCAATCTGTGCTTAAAAAGCAAATCAGATAACGTCCTGATGCGATAACCATCAGGGCGTTACCTGATGTCCTGATGTCCTTTTCAACACCTTCAAAATGTGTTGAAAAGGTCAACACCTTGATATTATCATTCGTCCCTCTGCAGTAATTTTCATCTGTTGAGATGGTGACTCTTTTTAAATACAAATCATCAAATGCTTCCAGCAAGTTTTAAGGACTGAAGGACAGCGGAGTTTGTTAGGTAATTAACTCAGATGAATTAGGAGAGCATCTAGTCAGGGAAAAGAAAAATATTGTAATAGCTGTAAATCAAGACCTGGATAAATCCTGTCAATGACATTTAATCGTGTCTTAAGAACGGTGGACTGAATTACTTACAAGTTGAAATCTGTCATATGAACTTGAGTGAGTGATGCTTCTCATTCTCGCAAGTGCAACACCAGCTATCGTGCTATGGAAAGTTGTCTGAGGGATTGCGATTAGTGTGTACAATTCAACCATTTTTCCATGTCAATTTTGCATTCAGCTGAAATACAATAAAGTTTCCCTGTCCATGAATTTACCAACTATCTGATTTTCCGTCAGAGTTTAATCCCCCGAAATCGTTGTATGTTTAGCAACTGTAAATCAATAAATTCATGCATCATTTACAGCAACTAGTTTGGGTTCCTTGAGATATTGCCCAGATTTTTTTTTATTTATTTATTTTTATTTGTAAACAAGTAGAACTTATTGTTGAAGACTTTCCAAACTCACCTCTGACTAGCTCGCTAAACTCCACCACAAACATTAGCATGTACTTACAGGACACTTTGCTTAGCTGAGGCTGAAAAGAAAGCAAGAATTTGTCCTTTTTTATATGTACACTGAACATTTGTCTGAATTGTTCGCACACAGTCATCTCTCAGTTGTCAGGTAAGCTTTATGAAGTTGTCTGGAAAAGCCCTTACATGTTTTTCCACGTTTCTTAAAGTCTGAACAAAGTTCACTTATCCATTATGAAATCTCATTCTATATGAAAAAAATATATAGAGCAAGAATTTTATGACAATTTTACATAGTGTGTATTTCATTTTTATTTTGTAATCTATTATATTGTTGTTTTAGAGACAATATTCCAGTTTAATTTATCACCCCCCCCACCACCACCACCACCTAAGGTTTGAAGACACTGCAGTTACTTCGCTTTGTACTTCATACACTGTTCTTGAAGTATATATTTAAACACTAACACTTGGCTTTTCTTTGTTTCTTTCGTGTTTTGACAGGTTCGGGTATCTAGGATTTGGATTATTTAACTACAGTGTTCTTCCTCAGCATGTGAGCTGAGAGGCGAAAGTGAAACCTAGAAGAGTGAAACCTAGAAGAGTGCCTGTTTTTTTTTTTTTTTTTTTTTGTTTTTTAATATCGACAGCAACAAATATAGCAATAAACAGTTAGCAAAAAACAAAAAAACAAAAGCGGCAAGTCAAGTAAAAAAAAAAAAAAAACTGTGAAAGCCAGTAATTATTCCACGACAGGATAAGAAACTTTAGCAAATTTATTTTTGTTTCTTACCTTCCCTCTCCTTAAAAGCAAAGCAATGTAATAAACTTTCACCCCCGCCAACTATATGACTCTCTTCCGGAATCTCCTTTCGTTCGACAAGACCAATTAAGGTGTAGCCTTTCTTTGACCGTGGTTCAGACAGAAGAAGGCATAAATCAAGGCAGCAGTGGAGTTGTCACAGAGCGGAGGACAGCTGGAATGTTTAGGTCGAGTTTGCTCGTTTGCGCCGCCTGTCGGTCAGGTGTCGGTATACGTAAGCATGCAACGCTTGTGGCTGCACCTGTTTGCAAAACCGCAATAAAAATATAATAGACGTCGTTATCATAATTACTAAAAAGAAGAATGCAATCCTTAATGAATACTAATGTTTTGATGGTAATTATAGCGCCTCAATGTCAATAAATAAAGAAGTAAATAAATATCTTTAAAAGATTCTGGAAACTTTGAACTACTTTTTGCTTATAGGTATTTTTGGTTCTGTAAAATAAATACATTTAATTAGGTGCAATTTGTCAAAAGATATTTAAACATAAGCAATACAAAAAAACTCCACACATTTCTGCCTAAGAATTACATAATGCTGAAATGAAAGCCATTAAAAATGTCATTTTTGATTTCACATATATACTATCATGAATGAATACATTAGTTCGAGTAATTATTTAATTAATTAGTAGCTCTGAGATTTATTTTTGACCCCCCAGCAAAACTGATCACATATTTCAGGATATTAGTGCACAGATCTTCTTGAAGTAAAGCTGTCAGATGAACAATAATGTTGCAATTTACTTTATTAATCCTTGTAAGTCTGAAAGAATATTTAGTTCATAAGAAGGCGCGTTAGCATCCCAGGAGTGACTGTGTGATTGGTGCTGCTTTTGAAAATGCAACAAATAATCAAAAAGCACAGCGGGGACATTTTAAGAGGAATCAGAGGAAAAGAAGAAGTATTTGAAAATGATGCTGCAAAGTCTTACTTTGGGAAGTGGAAGTAATTTTTACTTTCACATCCATCTGTCCATGTGTGGTTGAAGACATTTTAACAGATAAAGCAAATGGTTGCATAGTCAAATACTCTGACAGTTAATAAAATAAAATAAAATGAAAACCGACTAGGTGAAATAAATGGAATGCCTTCACATTCTATGTAAAATACAGCAAGCAAAAATTGTTTTACAAACAAAATGTTTTATTTGAAGTGAAAAAACTTAACACTGCAAATCATATTAGAAAAAAAATTGAATAGTTTTGGTTTAATATTGTAATATTAATATATTTCACCCTTTCTTCAGTTATTTTTGTTCTCCACCAGAGGGCGTCATGGAGCACGGTTGGAAGGTTTCAGCACCTGGCTGTGCTGCTGCACACCTCAAATCAATCAAGCCTCATCAGGAGCTTAAGATCATGTTTAAATCCTGACTTTCCTCCTTGTGTTTCCTCCTCCGAGGTTATGAAGATTGTAGTGATGGGTAAATGAGGCGTCATGAGGCGTTTCGACTCATAGCAACACTGTATTGATACTGTGTCGATACTGTG
>NW_006800624.1:136255-143621 GCF_000485575.1 Poecilia formosa | reverse complement strand
GATCCTGAAATCTTTCCAAAGTCAAACATTTTCAGTTTAGTTTGATGAGCAACTACTTTAGGCTAAAAGGTTTGCAGCAGTTTCTGTAAGCAGAGACGACGCAGACTCCTTCAAAGTGAGGCAAAGGGAATCTTATGATAAAGTCAAGAGTTCCACCTCTGTGACATCAAAGGAGTCTGTGACATCATTGTTGAAATCATTCTTTAGTCCCGTAGCCATGCCAACATGATGACCTGACAACATTCTGACACGCCGGGCCGCCTCACTGTTAGTGATGTGTGATAAACTGTTGATAAAATAAAACTCCTTTGGTCTTAATATCATTTCAGTAACAACTATTTATTGCCATGCAAAAAAAAAATTGCCATTCAGAACTAAAGGGAGCCATGGCAACGTACAATAGCAGAGAATGAAATAGGTTATTTTCAAAATAGATATTTGTGAAGATTATTAACGATTGGAGGCTTAATATTGAGTGCCCTTTAAATAACATGAACACTAATATGTCTGTTTTTAATGTGTTCTTTTTTTGAATTCCATCATTTTAAAATAAAATAAAAAAAGATGAGGGAAATGAATACTGATAGCCATCAGAAAGAAATGATGCATATTAAGCTAACAAAAAGAATATAACCTTCAATTTTATCATTTTTGGTGGTTATAACACTTAAAGGGCATAAAATGCGAGTAAAAATTTTTGTTTTTAAATAGATATGACTTTTTTAAAAACAATTATTTTTAAAATGATAAAAATTTTTATTATATATTACAAGCAGTAATAATCAGAGATTTTTATTAAATATAAAATAATAGATTTACTGAACAGAAAAAGAAAAAATGTTGCAAACAGTTCGCCACTTTTTGGCAAATCTAAAACAACCTGGATCCAAAGTTTATTTGATCAAGTTGATTCTTATGAAAGTTTATACAGTTTCTGCCAAATTACCAACGTATGAAAACAATTGTTTCTCTGCGCTATAGATAATTTTTGTCTCTTCGTTTTAGACGGGGAACTGAGAAGGGACAGAAAAAAAGGTATGAATTTCATCAGAGTTCTCAAAGATCCACGATGAGTCGGGTTCTATTGTTTCTCAGGGTTTGTACACAGGAAACAACAAGAGTCACTTTTAGAAGCTGGTAAGACTCTTGCCACAAAACATGAGTTAATAGAACTGGTTTGTCAGAAAACATGTTCTCTTTCCCGTTGAAAAATGTGTCAACAATGCAATTATGGAAAGAATCCCCAATATAAACATGTCAAATGTGCTGAGTGATGACATACCTTTTAAATTACCAACAAAAGATATTTACTTTAACTCAAAACACAAAATTAAAATGGGAATGTTAGATGGTGAAGTTTACCACAGTATATATCATCAGGTTGATTTATAGTTTAGCTACATTTGTTCTCTCAAATACAATTTCATTTTCTGACAACTGAAAATATGGAGACTTTGAACACAAGCAACAGGTAACATCTTTACTTGTGGTTGCTAACCAGCCTGTATTGTCTCCTTTTAATTAACCACACTGTTACTAATTAACCACAGTGTTTGCCTAATTTAAATAACCACAGTAAAACTTCACGCTTCATGTAAGACAGTTTTACAAATTATATTTTTTTTATTGCATGAAACATGTTTTACAAAGTCTTTCACCAACTCATATTTTAGTAACACCCTTTAATAAAATCATGCAGTGTGTGTGCAGGCGGCTGAACAAGTAGCTTGTGTTTGTGGTGGCAAAGAAAGGAAAGAATGAGCCAAAGCAGGAAATGTTTGAAACATTAATAGTTTTCTCAAAAGAAGGAACCACAAGGGCGGATGTTCTATGATGACGACCCTCGACTATTTTTCACGTCTTACTCATTCTGCAGTTTCAGCCTTTCTGTTGTGACAAACATCTGAATTTCTGGAGCTTACACAGGAGCAGAAACATTTTATTTCTGGATTTAAACATGGACCACACATTGCTCTGTGTGCTGTGCCTACTGTGTAAGTACATTACATTTTCTGTTCGAATCGTGTCGGTAAAATCATCTTTAAATGTTTGGACGTTAATCACCGTGGTCAACAGAGAAGAGAAACGCTGAATGTTGGTTGGTTGTGTAGTTTGCTGCAGATTGTTTTAAACATGTAATTACTACTTTCACAGTTTGGGCCTGATCATAAAGTGGTGAGGACCAGGCATGAGAAAACACTGGTTTATAACTAGTAGCTCTGAGATTTTGTCTCCCAAATTAGTTTTGCTTCCTTATTATTCCTTTTGAACTATAAACCTTATTATGCAACATAAATCATAAAGGTACCTTATCAGATACTTTTATAATTTATTAAGGACATGGAGGACAGAGAGTACTGCAGAACTTTGTGAACGTCCTCGTTTCTGTAAATAAACCGGATGAAGCCCTTAAGTCACAAAGGTTATATAGAGGTCAACCAGGGCGTTAACTCAGAGAGGAAAGCCAACCATGCAATGTCCATAGGCGTAAATCCCAGAGGGGTGGAAGGGGATTTACGCCTTTATACTTTATTTTATTTTACTTAAAATGAAGTAAAATAAAGTATTTTATTTTAAGTATTTAAAGCTTGCTGCTTTAAGTACTTACTGCTTTAAGTACATGTATTTAACTTAAAGCAAAAGTCATGTAACACGTTTTATTTACTTTCTCTGCTCAATAGGAAGAAACACATTGACAATAAAAATCAAAACTAGCTAAACTGCTTCATTGTTTTCATAGACTTAGCTCCTTTTTCTGTCAAAAATAACCAATATTTTAATTATATTAAGCTCTCTAGCTCTTACCTTAATAAGAGTTTGAAACGGGAGCAGCTGAGCGTTCGCACGAGGCGACAGCTCAGTGTGGGAGCCGAGAGCAGAGGAGCGACTGCAGCTGACAGTAAAAGAAAAGAAAGTATGCCTTTATTTCTTACCATCTTCAATGAAGAGCCTTTAAAACCACAAAATAAAATCTAAATATTTTTCTAGAAAACTCTGGTGCTGACCTGTAAGTTTAAGTTATGATACTTCCCAAATATTAAATTCCTACATATTTACCTTATAGGTTCTCAGGAATCCAGGACATGAATAAAATAAAAGTTTAAAGCAACTTAAGTTATAATTTAAATAACACATGACTTTTATTGAGAACCACTGCAATAAATCAATATTTATGAGGAATTGTATTAAGTGGAGTTATTTATTAAAACTTGTTTTTATTTAGAACCTTAAGTTTTTGCAAAGGTGTAGCAGAGATTAGATCCACTGATTCCAGATAAATCACTGAAGATTCAAAGACCAGCAGGTCTTCGTCTCTGTGGCAGAAAACACACGTTTCACCCACACTGCTGGATCTGACACACATTTAACAACATAAGGTCTTAATTTGAGCTGAAGCTCCAGAAGTATGTAATATATCTTAATCGTCAATAATGTATGACTCTTTACAGTGACTTTGTTTGTTTCACATCTAACAAAATTTCAATCTTTGCTTTAGTTCTCAGTTTTCTCCTCTGCTGTGGAAAATCACCAGGTAAAAGAACATTTCATTCTTTACTGCTGAGAAAACAGAAGTTTATTTCAAAGTTAGCTTTAAGTCTGTAGTATTTTGCCCCGTTCAGGATTACACCTCAGAATAACTCTCTACTATTATATTAATGTCTCTTATAACATATATTATTCACAAATACAACCTGGTTTCCTTGTTTTACTCTGTAGGGCATCAATCATTGAAACTATTAAAATAAAATAAATGTTTATGGTTTGTCAAATTGATTTATACCCAGTTGGTTGATTTATTGTGCAGATTGACATTTACATTAAATAGAAGAAAAATGCAACTATGTCAACTGACATTAAACAAATCTAAAATTTTCCTGTATTTTTTCACTGATGATTAATAGAATTACATTATTTTTGCTAAATGCCAGAATATTGAGAATTTTATGGATTAATTTCTTCAAATTTAGCACTTCTCATGCATTTTCTTATATCCGTTTTTGGTAATATTGCCTTTTAAGTTTCATCAATTGGGGTGAATTTTTTTTCCATATCTTTCCTCAGTATTGTCACCGCTGGCTGGTACTTTGCTGGTAGATTTTTCATGTCGGGTTCCAGTTTCTTTACCCACATACAGAACACCACAAGGAGAACAGAAGATCAGATAAATAAAGTTTATTTTAACAGTGATGAATGAGATTGTGCGAGTCTGGTCCTTGGGGTTGGCAACCGGGATCGTCTGTACGTTGAAGAGCAGTGAGAAAGAGATGGTGAGTTTGAGGTTGTTGGAAAGTGGAAGTTCAGGAAAAATTAGACTGATCTTACTTGAGATGGAGATAAACTTCTGCCAGAGGGGGAAATACGGTGGTTTCCAGGGTTTGGTCTCTTTGTGGACGTCCTTGAAGTGATCTGGGTTCCAGGGTGAGGCCTTGACAGAGTGAGTTCATTTTGGTGATGAAGAGGCTGTGGTGGAGGGTGGACAGATATGTTCAGGTGGGGAGGAACGAGGAGCGAGCCGACTGCCAGCTGAGATTCCAGGAATGATTTATGGTTAATCTGCAGAGATGAAGAAGGGACTCGGGCAATCAGAGGGCAACAATCCACGGCATCACGAGGACAGAAAGCCAGGGACTCGAGCTTCACCAGGATATTTCCAAGGCGTCACAAGGAAACACCTGAGAGAGACAACAAGGACATATGTTACTAGAAGCAACTTCAGAAAAAACACAGAGAGCAAGCTCGGAGGGGAGCAGAGCACCATTACTGGCAAACACTCAGGCATCGAAGTGCTGGCAGCGTGCTCCTCATAAACTCTGAGATGGTTAAGTGATGAATCACAGGTCCGCTGTCCTGAGTCAGGGGCACGCCTCCCAAGGTGCTGCAGCCTCTCGGCACCATCTAGTGCAGTGTTTCTCAACCCTGGTCCTCACCGCCCCCCTGTCCTGCATGTTTTAGGTATTTCCCTTCTGCCACACACCTGAATTGTATCTCTGGGTGATTAACAGGCTTCTGCAGTACCTGGAATAGAGGCACATCTAAAACATGCAGAGCAGGGCGGCGGCGGTGAGGACCAGGGTTGAGAAACACTGATTTAACCCTTGTGTTTACAAATAGGATGGCTGCACAGTGGCGCAGTTGGTAGAGCAGTTGCTGTACAGCAAGAAGCTTCTGGGTTCGATTCCTGGCCCAGGGTCTTTCTGCATGGAGTTTGCATGGTGGGTTCTCTCTGGGTACTCTGACTTCCTCCCACAGTCCAAAAACATGACTGTCATGTTGATTGGTCTCTCTAAATCAGGAGAGTCCAAAGTCGGTCCTCGAGGGCCGGCATCCTGCATGTTTTAGTTATCTCCCTGGTTTTACACACCTGCATCAAATGATGGCTCGTCAGTAGGCCTAAGCAGAATACTGACTTGCTGAGGAGATTGTTACTATCACTAGGGAGTACATGAAGGATGCTGGCACTCGAAGACCGAATTTGGACACCCCTGCTCTAAATTGTCCCTAGGTGTGAGTGTTTGTGTGCATGGTTGTGTGTCCTGTCTGTCTCTGTGTTGCCCTGCGACAGACTGGCGACCTGTCCAGGGTGACCCCGCCTCTCATCTGGAACATTAGCTGGGGACAGGCACCAGCAACCCTCCCGACCCACTAAGGGACAAAGGTGTATAGAAAATGGATGGATTAAGAATCTGAGTCTTTTCAAAGTTTATTAACATTTTTTTGTACAACATGAAGATGTGATAGTCTTATAAATGCTTAAAATATTACTCAGATTTGACAGAGAGACTTCATGTCTCTTTCTTTAAAAACTAAAAAAAAAAAAAACATGTCTTTTTCCAACACCATTAGAGTCCATCCTCACTGTGTCTCCATCATGGCTGAGTCCTGGAGCCTCAGTGACTCTGAGCTGTGAGGTTAAACCTTCGTCTGCAGGATGGAGGTTCTACTGGTTTAAAGTTGTTCCAGATCGATCACAGGACGAATACAGATATGATCCACTGCCTGGTAGCATCAATGGGACCGTAGAGAACTCCTTCATCATTCATGGACAGAAACACACAGCAGGATATTCATGTAGAGCTGGAAGAGGAAACCCAGAGATTTCCACTTCTCAAAGTTTCCCTGTGTTTGTCTGGTCTGCAGGTCAGTTCTGTTTCTGTTCTACCAGTTAACATGTAATTTGATTATTTGCCAACCTGGTATCTAACGTCCAACTTACCCTCTGTTTGAGGTTTTTACTGCACAGACCTTGGTAAAATTCAGTTGTCTGAGCAAAGATTTAGTTCATCAAACATAACTTTATCCAGTCGTGATTTTAGTTCCTCGCCAAAAAAATTAAAGGGTAAAAAAATGGCATGATGGGATAATAACGTCAGATTTCATATAAATCATTCAGTTCCTGCATTTTAAAAGCAACTTTGATAAAAAAGAATATGGTTTTTAGATATTTCTTAAAACTGTCCCCATGTTGTGACAGTTTCTTAAGAGGACAGATAATCTGTGAAAAGATCAGTTTTCTTCCACCTTCTCCCAGCACTGTTGTTACTGTCTGAAGAAATGCATCACTCCTGACTGAGGCCAACCAATCAGAGCCAGGAGGAGGGTCTTAGTGCTGTCAGTCAATGCTGCTCAGTGATCGGGTGAAAAACAAAAAATAAATGAAAATACCAATCTGTTTCAAAAACGACAGACGCATGTCTTTAACAAAATAGTTTTTTTTTTCACCGTTTCTCAGAAAAAAGTTGCAATAAAACTTTTAAAAGGAGTAAATCTGAACAAATAAAGGCAACATTTGAATTAAGGCGATCTGGTTATTTACTCTGACTATTTCCTCCATGTTGTTCTTCAGATCCTCATCCAGCAGCGTCTCTCTCAGTGAGTCCTGACAGAGAGCAACACTTCACCTCTGAGTCTGTGACACTGAACTGTGGAGGAAACTCTACTGAGTGGAGAGTGAGGGGGTTCATGGAGTCAGGGAATAAGTTCTACATCATGTTATGCTCCACCTGGGGGGACAGTATTGGATCCTTATGTACTTTACCCAATACATGGGCCCATCAACCTGTGTACTGGTGTGAGTCTGAATCAGGAGACTTCAGCAATGTCGTAAACATCACTATGCAAGGCATGTTATTTTTCAATAACTGACAGCTTTGTCGTCTCATAAAAACATTTTTCTTCTTTTGTTGTTTTAGACTGAATTTAAATGAGTTTTATTGAAAAGCTGCTGCCTCATTTATGTTAAACGTGTTTGGCTGCAGATTTTGTTTTAGGGTTTAAATATCACAACACAAATTGTACCCAAACTTTGAAATCGCCATGGATATTAAATTCAGCCAGTTTTGAAATTGAAACCTGAACCCTCACAATT
>NW_006800624.1:107899-112614 GCF_000485575.1 Poecilia formosa | reverse complement strand
TGGCTTGACAGAAAGTACCAAGACAGGAAGTGACTTTTTTTAAAATATTCTAATAGAGAAATGTTGACAGTTTCCTTAAAAGGAGCAACCAGTGAGGACAAACATTCTGTGAAGACGACACTTGACAATCCTCACAAACAGAGAACCACGATTTTAGATCGAGCACAAGAACTGAAACATTTTATCACTGGATTTAAACATGGCCAACTCTTTGCTGGGCTTATTACGTAAGTATGTCACATTTTCTCTTTGAATCATTCCAATAACTTCATCTTTATAGTGTGAAAAACAAAATGTTTGGACTTCAATTGCTGAGATGTACAGAAATGTTAAAGCTTTGTTGTTAGTAATAGCAGGTTGTTTAGTTTGCTTCAGTCTTAACTCTTTCATTCAATTTGTATTTAATACACTCGCAACATAATCTTGGTCAATTTTGAATGTGGCCAAGAATTTCTTCATCAGCGTCTGAACAGACAGTTGAACTTCCTTGTATTTAGCCTGTTTTTTGTCAACAGATAGAAACACTTAACATTTACTAAACCTTTGTACAGAAAAATGTCAATGTCAAATCATAATCATTAGTCATTCTCCTTTTTCTATATTATGATTTGAATCATGTTCTCTTTTAATGTAGGGAGGTGAGGAAAAGCTGAATTGTGATTATTGATGGAAAATAGACAATCTTGTGGCGTCTGTAGCCTGATTACTCTGCCAACTCAGCTACAGCTTCACTTCAGGAAGTGAGGATCAGTTGAGAAAATTATATTTTCACATCTTTAGAGGGGCTGTAGTCTGGGGTTTCCTTCATACCTTATGGACTCTATAAATTCATAAACTCCTCATCTTGGAAGTTAAGTCCCAGGTCCATTTGCACAAATTTTTATAAAATTTAAAATTTTCTTGCAGAACCACTATGGCTAGAGGAGACTGGGATGTTTTCTTTAGATGTTCCACGTTTGGGTCGTCAGTTCTTTAAGTTTTGGTTGTAACACCTGGAATAAGATCCTCCTCACTAATAGGATGCCCAATGTTTAAACCTTTAAGATCCAATGAAGGAACTGGCTTAAAGAGGGTCAACAATGTCTCCATTAGAACCAACAGGATCAAAATGGCTCTGCTTTCCTTTGTTTATGAAATATATTGAACACACATAGCTGTTTCTCCAGAAGTATGCAAACGTAGCAGTAAATTTATTATGTTTTTTTAGTTTTATTGTTTTTATTTTTTTACTCACTAACAAAAATTGTAAACTTTGTTTTAGTTCCCAGTTTACTGCTCTGCTGTGGAAAGTCTACAGGTAAAAGAAAAATCTTCCTCATTAATGTTGACTAGAGCTGAGAATATTGACTGACATCAATTGATTCAATTATGCTTCTGTCTTCTTCATGACATACCAGCATTTCCAGTAGGGAAACTCAGACAACTTTTACCTTCACTTGAATTACTTTTATTGAGAGATGTTGGGATTAATGTGAGTTTTCTTGTTGGGAGAAAAAAAAAAGTGTATTTTACTGACATCTTGGCTTCTGGAGAATCTTTGGTCTGTTGAACTATAAATAGCTGCGAGAGGCTTTGGAGCAACAAGCCTGTTATACTTGGGAGCGACTCCATATGAGGCTGTAATCCACTTTGTAAATAACATGATGTATGATTAGGTTCCTTCTCCAACTGATGATTCACCTTTTTTATTTTTATTTTTTCCAACTCCACACATAGTGACAGAAAATGATCATATGTTTTATTATGATGCAGGAATCTCACTAGGTAGTGGAGGCTCTTTGGGTCCTAGAACAATATAAATACACATTACCAATGTGAAACTACCTATTGAAATGTTTTACTGTATTCAGTCTATTTCATTTTGCACAGTTCTAAGAGGATTAATAAATAAAGAATTCTGTGTTCAGCAGCACTAAAGCCAGTCCTCACTGTGTCTCCATCATGGCTGAATCCTGGAGCCTCAGTGACTCTGAGCTGTGAGGTTAAACCTTCATCTGCAGGATGGAGGTTCTACTGGTATGAAGCTGTTCCTGATTTATCAAAGAACAACTACAGATATGATCTGCTGCCTGGTAGCATCCATGGGTCTGAACTGAACATCATTCATGGACAGAAACAAACAGCAGGATTTACATGTAGAGCTGGAAGAGGAAACCCAGAGGATTTGACTGAATACAGTGAACCAAAGTTTGTCTGGTCTGCAGGTCAGTGTGATTCAAACTAATGAACTAATCTTCTGTCATTCAGTTTTAGTTAATGTGTGATTATCTCATTTTGACTTAAAAGTCTATGAATCATGTTAAACTAAGGCTACATTCACACTGCAGAGTGAAATGACCCAAATCAGATTTCTTTCTGTTCTTATGTGACCTCTATCTGATCATACTGCATATGATGATTGGGTCTTTTCCAATGTGATCAGGTCACTTGTGGTTCAAAATCTGATCCATATCTGATCTTTTTAAATCTGTACCACCAGGTCGTCTTCATCCTGTATGTCATTGAAACTCGACAAACGTCACTAAAGGTTGTTTGTAGGAAGCAGACAGGAGATCAAACACAGGAGGCATATTTAGAAATGTGAACGAGCACGCAAAAAAAAATCCATTTCACAATAAACTGGAATTGAGCTTTAATGTGTGGCTGCAGCCTTAGAGAAAAAACTTGTTGTCATTCATGGACACAATTTGTGCAAAAAGTTGTTATTGATTGAAACATTAGTACTAGAAAAATATACAAGGTACAATTGATAAAAACTAAATACTGAGCGCAAGGAGGAGAAACAGTGAAACAAAGTGATTTATTAGCATAAATGTTCAGAACTCATTATTCAGTACTGCACTTGTTGAAATCTGTGAAGAGGAAAATCTCTTCAAAAACATAGAAAAGGTTTTATTTCAAGTTGATTTCCTCCTGATTTATTTGATGTGTTTCTTGTTCTCCAGATTCTCGTCCAGCAGCGTCTCTCACAGTGAGTCCTGACAGAGAGAAACTTTTCACTGATGAGAAAATCCAACTGAAGTGTTCAGGAAGCTCTGCTGACTGGAGAGTGAGGAGATTTACACAATTATACTACAATCCAGATTTATCAAACTGCTCCAACTGGGGATCAATGACTGGATCCTCATGTACCTTCATCAGTCTTCAGTACCACAGAGCTGTGTACTGGTGTGAGTCTGGATCAGGAGAGTTCAGCAATGCAGTCAACATCACTGTATACCGTAGGTTAATTTAAATGTTTTTATCTTCTGACTTTAAAGTTTGATCCCATGTTGTCCATCTAAATTAATTATATTTAGTTTTACTTATGAATTATGTTTAATTTTTGATGGACATAATAATCAGCTTGATAACATTTCACAACTTTTAATGTTGTTTTTTTATTAGTAGCATGTATGTTTCAATGTTAAGAAAGCTGAGTGGATCCTTTTAAATGTTGCTATTACTTTGTTGTAGATGTCACTGTCCTTCAATGCTCACAATGTGACTCTAACAGGTTTTTAATATGAAAAATAAACTGTTAAACTGTTTCTCCGTCCAACAGCACCAGATTCCATCCTCACTGTGTCTCCATCATGGCTGAATCCTGGAGCCTCAGTGACTCTGAGCTGTGAGGTTAAACCTTCATCTGCAGGATGGAGGATCTACTGGTATGAAGCTGTTCCTGATTTATCAAAGCATTACTACAGATATGATCCACTGCCTGGTAGCATCAATGGGTCTGTAGAGAACTCCTTCATCATTCATGGACAGAAACACACAGCAGGATTTNACTGTGTCTCCATCATGGCTGAATCCTGGAGCCTCAGTGACTCTGAGCTGTGAGGTTAAACCTTCATCTGCAGGATGGAGGTTCTACTGGTATAATGTTGTTCCTGATTTCTCAAAGAATTACTACAGATATGAGCTGCTGCCTGGTAGCATCAGTGGGCCTGTAGAGAACTCCTTCATCATTCATGGACAGAAACAAACAGCAGGATTTATATGTAGAGCTGGAAGAGGAAACCCAGAGGATTTCACTTATTACAGTGAACCAAAGTTCATCTGGTCTGCAGGTCAGTGTGTTTCTGTTCTACTACTAAACTTCTATCTTGTTGACCAACCTGACATCCCACTGATCATGTCTGAGGTTTTCCTGGACAGACGTTTGTAAAATTAGATTGTATGATTGAAGATTTAGTTCACCAAACAGAACTTTATCCAGTGGTGAAAATTGATTTAATTTCCATTCATAAGAGCTGGACAATAAATCATTAACAGTATATTTTGCAATAGACAAAATCAATATCAATAAATTATACATTTGATAGAACGTTAAATAATTTCACTGAACTATGATCCAGAACCCCACAGCATTCTGGGAGATGTAGGCAGATGAAAGGCTTCTAATGTTCAACCTCTGATGGTCAACTAAGTTAAGTGGGTGGCATCAACTAACTCACTGGTTACCTAGCAACAATCTGTTGAGTAACATGCCTCATAAAGAAAAACATTAAAAATAAAAAACTATGTAGTGGAGTGATAAAGGATAAAACAGGAAAGGTCACCTTATTCGTTTTTCAGTCTTTAGAATATTAAAAACAAAAAACTATTCAATAATTATTGAGATTGACTGATATGAAACTTTTATATTGTCTTAAGTTTTCAGTCATATTGTCCATCTAAAGCAGGGAGGCCCAGTGTGAGGAACACATTGGAGATATTGATGGAATAAT
>NW_006800624.1:100939-106851 GCF_000485575.1 Poecilia formosa | reverse complement strand
CTCTGTGGGATTGAGGTCTGGGCTTTGACTGGGCCACTACAGAACATCCACACTGAACAACATTTAACAATAAATTGTACTGTGTGGTTCATTGAACATTGGGAAAAGATTGTTTTATTTGTTCAAATGTAAAAAATAAATAAATAAATCATGTGTGCAGTTTATTCTCTATAATTTTCTGTAATTGTCTCCAGCAGCTGATTTCTGAAGGAAACGTATTATTTTCTTACTGGTTTCCAGATGGAGATCTTCTCCTGGTGAGCCCCGTCCATCCTGTGACTGAAGGAGCTTCTGTTACTCTGAGCTGCAGACTGAGAGGAGAAAACAATATTTCTGATGTGATTTTCTATCATAATGACAAACTGATCCAAAATGACAGCAGAGGAGAGCTGAAGATCTCTGCAGTGTCTCAGTCAGATGAAGGTTTCTACAAGTGTGAACATTCAGGAGAAGTTTCACCTCAGAGCTGGATGGGAGTTAAAGGTGAGTTTAATGTTGTAAGTCTTTTAATAAGGTGATGAATAGTTGTGAAAACCTAGACTCATATTAATATCAAGATGTTTTCTTATTTTATAACAGCTGGTTCAAAACCGAGCAGCTCTTCATTTCCTGTCATTTGGGTCGTTGGTTCGGTTTGTGGAGTCGTTCTTATTGTCCTCCTGCTGCTTGTGTGTTGCTTCATAAAGTTCAAAGGTCAGACTTAATCTTCTAATGACATATAGAAAGTGTCATACTGACATCAATCTCATGTTGAAAACTCTGAAATCTCTGAACATCTAATCATGTTTCTATAAATGTATCTTTCAGATCCTCTCTGCCTCAGGTCTGTAAAACTCTTTCATTTGCTCTCATCGACACACAAAAAAATATTTACAATGTATTTCATTTTCATGTTATTTTTTTATATATTGTGTATGTTCCAGGTTGGTCGGGTCAGAGAGCAGAGGTCGTGGCTCTGACTCAAATCACACAGTCAGTCAATCTGAAGGTAATGAGTACAGCTCTCCTCTACATGGTCAGTACTGAATCTGTCTGTATCGTTAGTTGATCGTATTTTTATAACATTATGAAATTATTAGTGTCAACAAAAATTGTAACTTTTGTTTAGCTTTCAGTGACTGAATTATGATAGAAATACAAAAAAAAAAAGCTTGAGTTTATTTTTATTTAATTTTCAACTATTAATTTCTAGTAAAAGAAGAAAAAATAGCCCAACTGGAATAAACTTAATTGCTATAATTGTGATAGGAAATAATTTGCATTTTATTTGTTACCTTTAGGTACATCTAACTTGTATGACTCAGTGAGACCCTCTGAAGACCCTGTAAATGGTGAAGTTTACCTGCTGAAACACTGAAACATCCAACACAAAGCCAAAATCAAGGCTAATTCCAAATAACTTAAATTCCTGAGTAGCTGAATTTAAGTCTTGATGTGTTTCAGATGCAAACGACGACCAACACATCACCTACTCTCTCCTTGAATTTAAAAACTCTGAAAACAAAAGTGAGTTCCTCCAACACTGAAGGGTTAAAACATGTCTTCTGAAAGGATTGTTTTTCTTAAAAAGCATAAATTCATTTTTTTTTTGTCTTCAGTATTTATAAACATAATGTATATTAATAATTACTCAGGGGACCACCGTGAACCACAGGAGGGCGCCGTTTATTCTGATGTGAGAGCAGGAGCTGCAGGTACAATCAGCAGAATCAGTAACTGTTGGACATCATCGGTTAGAAATGATCAGAAACATTAATCTAAAGCCTTCATGAATTGTTAGTGTAGACTACAGGTTCAGATTCAACATCTTTCATCAACTTCATGCTATTTTGTGCTAGGAGATGTTTCAGCTTGTTTGGAAACAGTCACGTTTATCATCAGCTTTACACTATGGGTGCATTTACATTATACCTGCTTAATCCGTTTTAATCAAATTCTAGTTCATTAGCCTAGAAAGTCCGGTTCATTTAGGGAGGTGTGAATGATCAATCAAACCCTGATGTGGACCAGAACAGTGAACTAAAAACCTAGGACTCAGTTCAGTTGAGGTGAACTTTGAAGCGGTTCGAATGCATGTGTGGATGCAAGCGGACCGAAAACCGCACCAAAAGCAGGAAGTGAAATATAGCGCAGGGCATTCTGGGTAAATACAACCAAAACAAACCTGAAAGTCTCCACTAGCTCATGGTCTTTTACCAACAACAACCACTAAAATCTGACCCTACTTCAATTTTGTTTACCTTTTATGAAGAAGGAAGTACGCTCATGTCTTCTTCTGAAGTTTCCCTGTCATTTTCTTCAGTGGCTCTTGGTGCAGCGCCACCACAGGGTGAAATGGTTTATCAAAGGGTTTAGATTGTTTGACACAGTGCAGTGTGAAAGCGAACCGCACCAGCTGAAAATGTTTCAATTTTGCTCCCCAATCGAATCGTGTCTACCGGACTATCGGGTGTGAAAACACTCTCTGTACTAATGGCTTTGTTACATACAAACATCCAGACCATCTGTCACAGCCCAAACACTTAATGAAAATAGGAAATGTATTTGCTTTGGCATTTTCAATGGATTATTTGTTGATTATTTAAGGCTCAAATAAAATGTTATCTTTATGGTTTATATCTATTTCACATTTGTCCTCTTCCATGTAACTGTATTGATTTTTTTCTGCATCTACAGGAAGGTCCAGTCCAGCAGCAGCCGATGCAGCCGTTTACTCTGAAGTGAAATCGACCTCTGGATACTGATGATGCTGAATGTTGATGGGATTTATTCAACAAGATATTCTTGATATTTACATTAGATCTCTATATATTTATATATATTTTAAAATAATTTCAATTGAGATATAATGTAAATAATATGCCAAGATATATAGTTGAGCTGTAATTCAAGATTTGGTCAAGTGAGTTATGTAATATTCCTGAGTTAAACAAATTGCGTCGCAACTATAGATTGTGAAAACAACAAAAGAAAAATGGTGTAAAAATGTGACGGATCTCAAGATGGCTACAATTACTTCGCAGAAATAGCTTTTTATTTTTATTTCTTTTCATGAAAGGTATATTTATGCCTAAAGTTAAGAAAATCAAACACCATAAAATTATCAGATTTGCAGATAAACAGCAGTGAGAAATTGATTTTTTTATTAAAAACATTAGAGATGTGTTTTAGTTTGAAGTGAACAATGGGCAACAAAAACGAATGTAAATGACATCAGGGCTAAAAGATTTAAGTGAACGAGTCAACCTAACACAAAATGTATTTATGTGACCCCTTCTTTATTTCTTTAGCGGCTTTCTGTTCAGTGATCACTATGTTTTAGGGGGACCGTTATTGTGGTTGCACAACATGTTTCTGTTTGTATTAGGTTTGCTCTTTTGGGTTCTGAAGAGCGCAAATTACAATGTTTAAAATTTAATATGAAAACAATCTATAAAATGAAAAAAATAATAATAATGAGGGAATTGGGTCCAAGAGGCAGACGGTTGGTTTGACTTGTGGTTGATGCATCTCAACCACAGCAAACTTGTCCAGAGTTTCCTCAAGTAAAAACAAACTTTGAATCCATTTATAAACAGTATTTTTGCTCAGACAATGTTGCTAAGTCCATTAGAGCTATTATTTAAAAATGTTAGCTCTAACTGAACTCAATTAGACCTAAAACATTTTAGCTTTAAAAGTGTTAGCTTTTTGAAGCTAAAGTGTTAGCTTTAATTGATTCTAGCCTCTAACTGTTCACAAAGAGAGTCAGTTGCAGTATTTGAAGAAGCATTAAAATCAGCTTTGGTCATTTTATCAGTGGTAGAAAACAAAACGTTGGGATTATTTTTGTGACTGTTAATTGTTTTCTGGTAAACTATGCATTTCTTGAATTTCTGACAGCAGAGTTGTAAATATTACGTGGTAGATTGTCGATTTTTTTTCCCCTCCATTTCCTCTCTGCTTTACTGGAAATTTCTGTTGAGTTTCTTAATGTCTGTAGTTTTCCATGGGCATACTCGTTTATTAAAAACTTTTTTTGAGAATAGTGGAGCTGTATGGTCCAACTTTGTTTTCATTTTGTTGAAAAAGTGACTGACCAGTGAATCACGGGAATTGGTTTAAAATAACAGAGGGATTTTAGTTAAAAACACCTCAGGGGTAAGATGGCGCCTCCTGGCAGCTCAGACTGTGGGCTCTCATTGGACCAAACCAGTGATATTAGAAAACACACAGTAGAGGTCAGACACAGCCAGGTCAACAACAGAGCAAAACCATAAATAATGACAAGGTCAAGCAGAGGGTTGGGGGGGAAACAACAGCAGAGATAATATCTTTACTTCCTTTTCAGATTCCCACATATTTTTCTATAATTACAGAACAATATTTAATTTTTGAAGGTTTGTCACCAGGAAAAGTAAAACTACAATTTGGCTAAATTGTGAATCTTCAAGAAATTACATTATTTCATCATTTTACATCTTAAAACGTAGAGACTTTGATGGACAAAAGCAACTATATTTACTTGTAGTCATTAATAATGGTTAATTGTTTATTTTTTATTTTTTTGCAAAGCACACAAAAATCTATTTACAAAACCTCTTTTGTCTCTTTTAGTAATATTCAAATACGAGCTTCCTGTAAAAAACAACATAAATAATATATGCAAACCAATGAACCAGTGTGTGGCTGTTGCTAAGAATAGACCAACCGGCTAATAGATCGACAACAGGAGCTTTTGGTTAGAAATGTTCTAATTGAAAACCACAATTAGTTTCCTCAAAGGAAGGAACCAGAAGGACGGATATTCTGTGAAGACGTTTGCCTTTTTCACAAATGCTGCCCTTATTCTGCAGTTTAAGCCTTTCTTCTGTGACAAAGAACAACGTTTCCGGAGCGCACACTGGATTTTATTTCTGGATATAAACATGGGTCACACACTGCTCTGTGTGCTGAGTGTGCTCTGTAAGCACTTTTTCTCTTTGAATAGTGAAGGTAGGATCATCCCAGAAGTGAGAAGAATTAAAAGTTTGAGCCCAAAGAGAATTAAACATTTAATCTAAGTTGGTTGTTCAGTTTGCTGCAGACTGTGTTAACTCTTACACAGTTTGTTTTTAATAACATTACAGTATGGTCCTGAAAACTGTTTATGGAGTCAAGAATTGCCTCATAAGCATATAGACAGAGTTTTGGACTTCCGGCGTATTTATTATGTATAGAAAGCCAAACTGTCATTAATGTGATATTATTTCCGAGGTCTGGGCGAAGAAAGCTCCTTAGGTTTTACCTCTTGTTTTACAAAAAAATAAAAACCTCAAACACAAAAAAATGTTCCCCAGCCTTTGCTCAGACTTAAAAATATAATGACCCCTAATTTTTGCATGTTTTAGAACTGTCTTCTTTCTTTACTGTTAAATGACACTGAAAATCTTGGCTGATCATTTGATCCACTTGTATAACATTTATTAAGAAGACGTTGGCAGAAATAATATATTTCAAAAAAAAGTTTCACTTTGGAGACAAAATGATGTCAGCTTCAAATCTGGAGAATTTTGCCCTTTGGTCTGTCGAACCAACCTTCAGCATCAGTGACTGATTAAATACTGTAATAATAATATATAAAACTAAAACCTGATGTGTTTGTGTCTTTTTTTTTGTAGGACGGATGGTGATTGCAGTGCAGTTTGCATTTTATTTCAAATAATGCGTAACTAAGTAGCATGTTAGTTGATATAAAATGCAAACTGCACTGGAATCACCATTCGTTGTTGTATCATCAGCTCATGACAAAAAGTATGTCAGAAATCAATTAATATAAATAATTCAATGAAGTTGTTTTATTTATTTATCTATTTATTTATTTATAAGAATTGTTTTTGCCATCCCAAACAAAAACTTTTTCCTGTGGTTTTATGAGGTGAGTCCAGCTCACT